>NC_080424.1:4899953-5204930 GCF_029873635.1 Malania oleifera
TTAAATTTACTAAGGTGAACTTAATTGTACCTCTTGTCATGGGATGGGGCTTCAACTAGTCTCAAACATATCTAACCAAGTTGTGGTCATCCATCCTATATGACTTCATCAATTTATTCAATATTTCTTGAAAATTTGTAGAAAATTATCCAGGGTTGATTATATGTTAATATTTTTTTTTTTATTTAAATAAAAAATGAATAAATTTTCTTTCCATGCCTGATAATATCTTCTTGAAGGTGTATGGATCAGAGTGAAAAATGAGACAAAACACTTCCTGGCTTACTAAAATTAGCCCTAGACTTACTTTCAACATTCACGTGGAAACCTTCTAAAATTAGCCCGAGACACTACTCCCAACATTTATGTGCAAACCTTTTTTCTTTTTTTAGGTTGCTAGTTAAAATTTCCTAGGCCTATGGCAGGCTCTTCCTATAGATTATCATAATAAAGGTGGACTTGTCAGATGATTTGTTGGATTGTATATCCTCTAGTTTAATTTGTTAGTGTGTCTTTTCGCTTTCTTTTGCTTAACTCTGAATGGTGAGCTGGATGTTGGTCTGTGGGTGCTGTTTCACTTGCTGAATATCTTAAGAGTGTCAGAACTTCTAATTCTATGTTTCTTCTGGTGCACAGATAAAGACGGAGAGTGGCTCCAAAGTAAAAGCTAACAAAACTGGAATATACAAGAAATGGAAGGAGAGGTCACACAACAAAATCTCTCTCAAAGGAACAGTTAATGATCAAAATGGTGAAAACCCTACACAAGGTAATGCTTTCAAATTGGAAGCTCCTGTTTGCTATTTTTAATTTTATTTTCTATAATTTGATTTATTGTCATTTTGTTTCCTTATGATAAGTCATGGTTTTCCCACCTAGTTGGACTTTAAGCTTAATGGTGGTGTGTTGATGGTGGTTGCTATGATACATTTTCATATTTTTCATCTTTTAACTTATGCTGCTTTTTTATTGTCTTCTTGGCATTTCAATAAGCATGATTGTTTCACTTTTGCCTACTGGAAAGGTTTAATTGTACATGGGTTTCATCATTCTTTGTTTAGTTTTTTCTCCTTTAGTCCTTTTACTACAGCTTAAGAAAAATAGATGAGTTATGAGGATGCCAGTGCATTATGTTATCCCAAAGGCAGTCCAAGAATAGAAGTGAAGGGTGGTGGGGGTGGGTTTGTATTAGATCCATTTAAAACTAAGGAGCTTAATGCTTACACATTAATAAAATTAAGGTGCTTGATGCTTGCACATTAATTTATCATCCGTGCTGTTTTTTTTCCCCATGAAAGCTTCTTGGGATGTACATTTTTTATTGTCTTGCTGATGGTTTCTTCAGTCTCCCCACCTGTGTCAACAGAATCAGGATTGCTGCTGTCTAATTTGTCTTGACGTAAAATCAACTGAAATTTCATGTGATGGATTTGCTGATTTGTGATGTCTAATTTTTGGTTTCTTATCCCCCTCTAGCTGCATTTTAACTTGTTCCTGGAACATAAATTATATTTGCTCCATCCTAATAACTTGAGGTTTGCTTTGTGCATGTTTGTTTGTCTACCAATCACCATTAATCTTTGTTGAAGGGTGATTGCCTTTTCTAAGTCATCTGATGTATATATTTTCTTGGTGCCTCAACATTGGAGTTCTTCTATATCCAAGATGATCTTTGCACATAAAAGCAGCTTCTCACCTAGTTATCACTTCAAAATCTTCAATATATCTAATATTAATAGAAAGCTTGATTAAATATTGAGTGGTGGCTGCCAACTTGAGGCAACCCTTTGGACCAGTGAATGGCTATTTGATAAGGCCTACAAATAACACAGCAGAGTGTAGTGGAAGTGCATGGGCACTACATGATCCTAGTATTTATTTATTTATTTTTATTTTTATTTGTATTTTTATTTTTAAAAAGAGGGCGGCACCTCCTAGCTTTATTAGAAAACCTCTCACTTATGGCGGAGGAATACCGTGGTTCCAATCTTGAGATTTTGGGACATCAAAAATAAGCTCCCAGACCCTAAAACTAACTTAACCAACATAATCAAAACCAATAATCAATGACCAGCAACCAATCAAAAACTAAAAAACTAAACAACTATAAAGTGGAAAACAAACAAAACTCCGAAAGATAAACACAAAACATTACGAGCGCAAAGAAGGAAATCCCAACAAATCCAATTGAATCATCCCCCTGACTTGTTGTGGAAGATCATCCTGACAACTATATGATCGAAAAATACTAGATTCACCCTGTTTGACAAAAAAATCTATACTTTTATTCGCCTCCCTGTAAACATGATCCACTTTAAACTGTATGCCTCTCAATGTTAGCATAAGCTCTTCCCACAAATCCCATAATTTCCAAACCGAGCACTTCCCAGAATTTATCCACTGAACCAGCAAAGTAGAGTCACATGCAATCTCCACTTGATCAAATCCGAGTTCTTTACATAAATTAATTCCTAAAATAATCGCCTTCAATTCAGCCATGTTATTTGTTCCATAACCCAATAATGAGAAAAAAGCTGCTTTAACTAAACCTTTTTCTCTCTTATTATGTCTCCACCGCCACAATTACCTGGGTTACCTTTACAGCTCCCATCCACATTCAACTTAACCCAACCTATCCCAGGTTTACACCATCTGACTATACGAGGAAGACGAACCCCCACATTTTTCACTTGAATATCCAAAGCACGAAGGACTGTAATATCCGTGCAAGAAGCAGGTGCGCATTTATTTAACTTATCTGAAATGGATCTCAACCAATATTTAATATCAAACCGCACAGTTCTCACCGAATCATGAATTGATTCCATCCTGGCTTTACATTGACGAGTCCAGAGTCTCCAAATGATGAGACTAGGTATGAGACCTACCAAAATGCCTACTGTGAGGCCCGTTTTGCACAACTAAACCAGACATTAACTCTACCTTTCCAAGTACTCGTTGCCATACAACTAACACCCAACGCCACTGCTACTTGTTTCCATACCTCCTGGGCAAAAGATCCAGTGCAAAACACATGGTCTAGGGATTCAATCTTGGCATTTGAACAACAATCACATCGAGAGGCAATCTGAACACCTACTTCTTTAATACGAGTATCAACCGGAAGACAAACGAACCAAGACTTCCACATACAAATTGACATCCTAGTATTTAATTAATAATGCTGTAAAATATATATGAATATATGTTATAGAAGGGCATTAAATGCAGTTTTTTTTTTATATTCCAAGGGTTAAGCTTTAATGCTACTGCTTCTTTTCCTAATTTTGTTTTTGAATTTTCAACTTAATTAGAATTAGTTGCTCAAAAAAAAAAAAAAAAATGCTTGTTTGCAGGTGATCGTCAATTATATGGAGGTGGCAGAAAGTTCAGAGGAAACAAGAAGCATTGCTCCATTCCGAATGCCAATGTGCGTTCTGAAATTAGAGATCTTGACCAAGTTCGCAAGGAAAGGCAGAAGAAGGCAAGCAGAATCTCCTACATGAAGAAGAACAACTCTAAGAAGGGAAAAAAGTTTTCTAAAAATAGGAAACAAGGAAAACAAAGTAGGTGATCTGGCCAGATTCAACTGCGTACAGGGTTAATTTGAGGTCCTGAAATGACCTTTGAGGAATCAATACAATGTAACCGGCTTCAGAAGTTTTGAATGCTTCTACAAGTGGTACTGCAATTTTAGTGAACTCTTGGTGCTGTAGAAAATTTTCTTTCATTTTATTTCTTTTTACTCAGACATGATGTTAGCCCAGTTTGAGAAATTTTGTTCCTTGCCCTGCTGAGGCAGAAATTGTAGCTCTACAGACTGGAAATGATGTCATCACTGCTGTGTTTCCTGCTTTATTGATTCATATTGAACGTGCAATTTGTTGGAGCTCCTTTCACCTAGAAAAGGCCTTTGTTTTTCTATGGCTCTTCAAACCATGGATGGGAGTTTTCCGGCTGCCTTTTGGACAAAATGCAGACTGCTGTAAAAGTGAGAGTAATTTTTCAGTTCTCTGAACAAAACAGAGGTGGTGGTGATTTTGTCTAGGCCGTATCCTGCCAGCAGCCTCGCCCTCGAAAAAACTTCGATTTAAACAATTTTGAGCTTGAAATTGATGGATTTGAACTCAAGCTGGGCCTTCTGATTGCTAGTTTTAAAATCTATGACAAAATTACACAATATATTATATCAATTTTTTGTATAAAATGTGTATGATACCATTTATATAACATAAAAACTAATAAAGGTAATATGCAAAAGGCTTTGCAAGAGTAATTTTGAAATTTACAATGGGCTGACTCTGAACTGCAAAGCTTTGAGCTTAGCTTAATTCATCCAACTTAAGAAGAAGGAACCTCACTAGCCGCCAGGACCCCTTTTAACTGCAAAGTTGTACAAAATTGCATGCTTTGCATTGCAGCTTGGTGGCCCATTTCAACAAAGAAGCCCACAGGAGGTTAGGTCCACCTCACCCGGGGATTACTTTTGGTGGGCTGACGAAGAAACCCACTATAAAGAAAAGTGGGCTCCAAAGGCGAGCCCAACACCAGCTCCATTATGGGCCCCAAGCATAAGGGTAGGCTCATACCGGGCCCAACCCAGTCCTCTGACATCCCAAAAAGGGAGTGTCAAAAATTTTATCATAACGGCCATAGGGGTGACAGTTTTATACTGTTTCTTTCCCGCGGAAAAGCGTGCATGTAATAGTTTATTCGGGGAGGGGGGAAGAACTGGAAAGGCAGAAGATGCTTGTGGGGCTCAGGCTCAGCTCAAAGTCTATCATCTCTCACCCTCATCCTTTCCTTCCTCTTCTTCTTCTTCTTCTTCTTCTTCTGTTTATGTTGAATTGAAGAAACACAGAGGCTCTGTGATTGTTAAGAGATCATGGCGAAGGAAACAGAGTATTATGATGTTCTGGGTGTTAGTCCTTCTGCTTCAGAGGAGGATATTCGCAGGGCTTACTATCTTAAGGTTTGATTTTGGATCTTGAAACCATAGATTGTGTTGCCTCTTTGATGTATAATTATTGTTATTATTGGAAATTTTGAGGTTGTTTTCAGCAAGTAGATACAATTGTTGAGGATCTAATTTTGATTTGGGTGTTCATATTCTATTCGACTGCATGCAAGTTTATACCATGGTTTGATGTTTGGTGATGCAGAGTTCTGTTGTTGATAATAAATTTCTATTTCAATTGGTTTCGGAGGAGAATGAATGAATTTGATTCAATCATCTCTCTCTCTCTCTCTCTCTCTCTCTCTCTCTCTCTCTCTCTCTCTCTCTCTCTCTCACGCACACACACACACAAACACACAGGGTTTAGGCTTTATTTCCTAAGTTTATGATGAAATGGGATTCAGGGATGTGCAGTGGATTTTAATTTGAGGCGTGAATCAATATTGCAGACTGCATCACTGGATCTGACTGAGAGCCCCTTCTTCCAAATAAATAACCATAGCCCAGGCTATCTTTCAGACAAATCTTTAAATGAAATTTTATTCCCTATTTCAATTTTTTCCATTGAGAATAATAAAAGAGAATATGGGTTTGCTCAAGAAATATATACTATTCGGGATGGAGAAATTCAGAATTGAACTTAGATTCAGGTACCCAAATGCAAAATATAATGAATAATTGGTTATTTTTATGAATTTTCTTTTTCCTTTTTGCTTGTCAGTACTTGAAACTAGGTTTTAACGGATCCTTAGAATGCACTGCATAGAAATTTGTTACATTCAGGATTGTTAATGAGAGTGAATCAGGAGTTCAGTTCAACTTCAGCATGACTTGAATATTCACATTTTAAAAATTTTCATCATCCTTTCCTGTTTGTGGAACTTTTTCTTAATCATAATCAAGAATATCATAGGAGCTGTTCATATCCCTACAGGCAAGACAAGTTCATCCAGATAAAAATCCAAATGACCCTCAGGCTGCTGAAAGATTTCAGGTAAGTTCACTGCATCTAATTCTTTCTTTCCTTCTTTCCCAGGCAAGTGAACATCTCTTAAGCGAACATTTCAGTTTGAAACTAGAGTTTTTTGTTCTTGGTATGAGCAACATATTTCAATTTATAGAGGGTCTGTATTGTAATTTAGACGCTCAAGATAAACATTCTCAGCATTAATTAATTTGTTCTATCAGACTTCCACTTTATACAGTTCTTTGTTTTCTGAATCAGTTATTCTGCAGGTATTAGGTGAAGCTTATCAGGTTTTGAGTGATCCAGTGCAAAGAGATGCATATGATCGAAACGGGAAGTACTGCATATCTAGGTAAGGTTTCTGCATTTGTTTATGTACACATGGGGATTATCAATTCAGTTGTTATCTTGAACTGACTATCTTGAAAATAAGATTGGGTCGAATTTCGGTAAGTTTGTTTTCTGAATATGGAACTACACAGCAGAAGCCTGCCTTTGTTATAACTTTCAAATGATCCAATGCATCCTGAAAGTGAACTACACAGCAATTTTATGTTTACTTTCACAGGTGAGATATTTTCCTGTTCTAGTGTGTAGCTAGTTATAGAAATGAGATAGCTTTCTTTCCTTGACGGCAGATATAACAGAGGGAAAGAATTAATTATAACAATCAAATGGCCATATATTGACAATCCTAGAAAGGGTGCCCCCGGGCCATTAGGCTCCCAGCTCCGCAAGCATAAGAGGAGGGTCATCGCAGTCTTAGCCCTACTTTTATGTAGAGAGACTGTTTCCCTAGACTCGAACCCATGACCAGTCACAAAGGAGCAACATTACCATTGGGAATCCTACTGTTTTGAAATTATTTACAATTTCACATTTGATGTAAACGTAAAATTTGAATTTCATCTCTGCTCTCCCACATCAATTAGTCTTGCTTATGGGTCTTCTTAACAGCATAATTTCACTATCATCATTAAGAATTTCTTTTATTTACTTGTGTTTTCAGCATTCAACTTTCTACCATAATCCCAATGACTTCTTCTTGTGCTTGCTTTCTTCCTAACATGCCCCTTGAGGGCCTCAACTAACAATCTTATGGCACTTTTCAGGGAGTCCATGCTTGATCCCACAGCTGTCTTTGCTCTTCTTTTTGGAAGTGAACTTTTTGAGGACTATATAGGACATTTAGCTGTGGCATCGATGGCTTCCTCTGAATTAGCAATGGAAAGTGATACTCCTGAAAAGCTACATGACAAGTTGAAGGCAAGTATTTCCATAATTACTCTCAATATATTTGTATCCATAGTTCATGATGTTCTTAAATTTCGTTCTTGGACAATATTCTCTGGGTACCTCATCAAATGTCTACACTAACTGAGATGATGTGCACCCACCTGAATTTACTTTAGTTAACTCTAGCTGTTGTAGGCTGCTAGAATAACCTCTGATGCCATGATCATAGTCAACTGTGATGGAAAAATGACTCAGAAGTGTAATGCGTCTTCAACTTAAGTTTACCCTTACCTTTTATATCATCTTCCTGTGGAACAGTTTTCTTTTTTCTAATGCTTTTTCCCACAAAATTTCCTCTAACCTGTCAATTTTCATGCAAATGTTTAATGAAGGCTGTCCAGAAAGAGAGGGAAGAAAAGCTTGCTAGAGTACTCAAAAACTTTCTTCATCAATATGTTCAAGGGGATCAAGAAGGATTTGTAATTCGTGCAGAATCTGAGGCACAACGACTTTCCGATGCAGGTTAATTGACCAGCGTGCTGCCCATTCTTGTTTTTGGTTATAGTGATTTTTGATATAAATGTAGAGAATTAATAGACTCAGTTCTTTCTATTTTCTGTTTGTGTTTGTTTGAACTGTAGTATAGCCTTTCTATAATTCTATGCCCCAAATGCAATGGTGATAATCCATT
Organism: Malania oleifera; assembly: GCF_029873635.1. Taxonomy (NCBI): domain Eukaryota; kingdom Viridiplantae; phylum Streptophyta; class Magnoliopsida; order Santalales; family Ximeniaceae; genus Malania; species Malania oleifera. The sequence goes on from NC_080424.1 coordinate 4,907,805, forward strand.
GACATAGTCGGTGCTTGCCAATTCTATGAACTGCATTATATAAACTTACCTTGACTAGATGTAGAAATGAATTTTCTCTGTACCTTTTGGGAAAGCCCTGCCGAATATCTCAGATATTTTTGTTCTAAACATCATACATTATATGAAGTACCTTCTCTTTTCTTTCTTTATTTTGTTTTCATGGGTGATTTTGTTCCATTTTTTTCCTTGTAGGTGGGACCTCGGGGTGATGCTATCTAGATCTCTTTGCAGAGTTTTTGTTTCATTAAATAGTGTTTATGCCATAGGCACATTCACTTTTCCTTCTGCAAATTTACTAGAAATTTTCTTCCAGCCAGAACTTGCTTTTGTGTCAGTCTGAAATTTTTGGCAAAATTATTCATGCGACCCAGTTCGCTCAATCAAAAGAAGAAAAAAAAAACATTTGATTAATATTGTGCTTCCTTCTCTTGAATACTTTGAATTTTACGGCAATAATTAGTCATTGTATTGCCACTTTTGAGGCTCCTAGCCACTTTTCTACCACAAGTAGTTAAAATGTGGGTGCTAACTGCTAATACATGTATTGAAAAAGTATAACTTTGCTAACAGCATTGACAGAATATAATCCATAAGCCTACCACTACTCTTGCTTATGAAGAAGCTAAAGGATTTCTCATGTTGCAAATACAGCTTTTGGAGTTGATATTTTGAACACTATTGGCTACATATATGCAAGACAAGCAGCACAGCAACTAGGAAAGAAAGCCATTTATCTTGGGGTACCTTTTTTGGCAGAGTGGGTTCGCAATAAGGGACATTTCTGGAAGTCACAGATGACTGCGGCAAGAGGTAAGCTACAAATAATGTCATTAGCCACTTTGGCCGCCCCCAAGAAAAAAAAATTCAGTGGTTTTTTTCCTTTTGTTTTCAAATGTATTGAGAAAATAAATTCAGGCGCTTTTCAGTTACTTCAACTTCAAGAAAATATTCGCCGACAATTCAAAGTGAATGGTGGCAGCCCTGAAAATGATGTTGAACCGAATATTAGACTGAATAAGGAAACAGCTATGAACTCCTTGTGGAAACTGAATGTAGTTGACATTGAAGTCACACTGTTACATGTATGTCAAATGGTGAGTCTTTTTTATTTTATACTTAGGAAGATTTATTCATAAAAACATTTTTGGCTCCTTATCTCGACAGACATCCGTCATTTTGTGATCGAAAAATTATTTGACTGAATAAAGTGAGAATGTTCTCTTGATTGGTAAATTGTCTGCAGGTACTACAAGAAAATAATGTTAAGAAGGAAGAACTTAAAGCTCGTGCCATGGCTTTGAAAATCCTTGGGAAAATATTTCAGGTACAATACTTGCCTAATTTAGTGTGGATACATTTTTCTATTTTGAAGAAAACAGTCTTGTGCTTTGATCATCAGCATATTAAAATAATGAACCTTGATTCTCTAGCTTAAATAATCTTCAGCGTTGGGGAACATGCCACAATAATTTTGTTCCCATTTTTTTTTTTCTATAACGTTTTGTTGATAAAAGAAGAGTTTGGAGCCAGCCTTGCCCTTAAGTTATTTTGCCTAGGCCCTTAATATACACTTTGTAAATTAACAGTTGCTGTTATCCAATCTATAAAACAATATATATAGTGTAGTAAGCAGGTGGTGGTGATGTTGAAAAATTGTGTTTCTGTATTTGAATGTGTTCTCCAACTTTCTTCTAGAGCGAAATGCTGGCACAAAATGGTGGAACATCAAAGGGGAAAAATGCCACAGACGTAAATGCAGATGACAGCAGTTCTGATAGCAGTGATGAAGAGGATTCACCACGAGCACTTAGTTATCGAACTCCTCTAATTACTCAGGCACGTACATGTTAGAAGATTTACAATTTTCCTGTTCTTTACAAAAATGCCTCAGCTCACAAATATGAATGAAGAAAATTGATATTTGGTCAATCTAAACTGAAGTAGTTGGATATAAGCCTGCATTTGATTTGGTTGAGCAATGGATCAAGATTCATTTGAAGCAAGTGCTTCTTCCCTCTTTCTTGTGTAAATTATAAAATATTTTTCTCTTTGAAAATGGATGGAGGTAGAATATTACCTGTTTTTTTTTTATCATAACTACCATGCCATTAACCTCCAGCAAGTCTACAAAGGCATGAACAATGCCTGTTGTTGATCGAAGTTTGAATCGTCTCTACTTGTTTTGATGAGGATTGGAATTAAGGGAAGGTCCTTCTGCACAATGGATTAGTCGAGCTCCAAAAGGGACCCAAATACTATTGGTACAGAAAAAAAAAAAAAATATTTGATATGTACCTAAGTGAAAATTTATTGTTTGTGTTATTGGCTTCTGGTTTGCTATTTTTAGGTTGCTTTACCCTGTGCCTGACGCATAGTATGCCTATTTATATATTGTAGCAGTTGTTCATGATGTCTGCTAATGATATATAGTTTAGCAAATGCAATAACCCCATCCCAAGCTAAAGAGCTGCAGCACTTCTTGTGGGCATGCAGGGCATTGGTCGACTCTTCAGATGTCTTTGCAATCCAGCATTTGACGTTGCTGATGAAGAGATTGTCTACAAAAGTAAGTGAGGCATGGATGTAAGGGAAGTGACTAGTGTTCCCTCTGATGGTTCTTCTGAGATTTGTGGGCATATATACTAAAAGGCATCTTGTTTTAAAGAAGATGCTATGTCTGTTATTCTGGAGAAACTTATCATTACAACCAATTTACTGAAGAACATTGTTTGATCACCCCAGGGTGCATTAATACACAAGTCAATTAACCATGCATTAAATAAATGTATTGCAATTAAAGCTCTTTCGGCTGGCATGGTGTGACGGAGTACTAACTAGAACACTCTTGTTTAATTTGTCAATCAAAGATTACCGTGGTTTACTAATAGAACACATTCGCAGCAGTTGAATGTTTTGAGCAGAAGCAGTAAGCAGGTCATGAAAACAAATGACAAGCAAGTAGTAACATTGAAGCAATGTAAATTCATTAACAAACACCTCTGTAAGCAACGTGTATTTAGTGAGGAAAGAAAGTAGGCTAAACACGTTTAATAATGCTAATGAGTTTTATAAGATTGATGAACACTCATCCTTTCTTGAAAAGCTTTATATGCCATTTTAGTTACGACACTAGGAAACATCAAAGTGTTAAGAGGAGTCATACTCCAATTTTACACCAAGATATAAATATAAACATACTCAAAGCTTACAACTTATACTATTTGTTACATGATGGTAATTTATCTCATGCACATATGGTAAGTGGACACAAGCAAGTATAATGCCCTGAACAAGTTTGACTCGTGATACATGGCTACGATTAATTTTGCTAATTTTGTTTTTAAGATCAATTCTCTTGTGATTGTATATGCATTAGTTGAGACTTCTTTTCATCTCATGTGTGATTGACCTTTGTTGCGTAATTGTATTTTTCCTTAATTAAAGACTTCTTATATGTGACAATGTGCATGGCTACACTTTCCAGGTATGCAAGTACATCTTTTTAATTAAAGTCATATCTTAATTAACTTTGCTAACAAATATGAAAGCATTGATGCATGATTATTCAATGCATGGTTGGTCAATATTTATGAATGTTAAGTTCACAAAAAAAGTGATGCCTCTCGGGGCCATGCAAGAAAAAGAAGTTAGAATAGAAATTAATGGGTTTAGCAGAGTGTAAGTTCCAGTCAAAGATTGGGGAGTTCATAAGAGATTCACTTTAAATTCTTCCTTCTACTTAATTCTTTTCTCATTGAATTAAAAGAAGATTTGTGTGCTTGCAAATTGTGAGGTGAGTAGTGTAAAACTCTATTAGGGAGCATAGATTATGGACTTGAATTTGGACAAACTAATACAATTTTATATTACATTCTATCCAAATCCAATACAGATTCAAATTCAAAATCTTTACAAACATTGGGTTATTATATTTTCTTAATAGCATCTAAAATTTTGTAGCATTGCCAGTAAATTGTTTAGGGCTCTTTGATATCATTTTATTTTCTTATTTTTGCTACTAATTTTATATTTCTGTTATTAGTTTTTGTAATATTTCTTTTTAATTGTTGTAACATACAAAATTGACTTTTGTATATTAAATCATTCTAAGTAAAATATTTAATTATTAAAATTAAAATAAGATGACCACGTGACTCTAAAATATAGCTAGAACAAATATATGCATAATTTTTTTAAAAAAATTTAAAAATAAGAAAAGCCATCAAAAAATTACTTTTACCTTCTTTTTTTTTTTTTTTTTTTTTCATTTTTCATGCATAATATGATTGTTCTTGAAGCAATAAATTGTGATTATAAAAGTAAAATAAAATTTTAAACCTATAATTAATTTTTAATTTTATTGCAGCATTTTCTAATTTATATTATTTTAAGTTTCTATTCTTTTAATCATATTTAGTGATTTTTATTCAATTCAAGAACAAAAATATATATGAATTCAATAACATTTTTAATTATTTTAATTTTAAAAATATGAACAAAATAAGTTGCCTATTTTTAGCTTTCAATTATTACATCATGTTTCTAATATATGTATTTTTAAAATTTTTTACAGTGATACAAAACAACTTAATTTTTTCATTTTATAAAATTTTATCTTGTACCTTCACCTATAACAGTATGGGTGAGTGTGATCCAACAAACTCTAATCAACAAGATGAAAGAACAAAGGAAGAAGTTTAGAACAAAGGGAGAAGTTTCCTTTTAGGGTTTTCATTTTTCTCTTGTTTGCTAGTTTTGGATTGATTTAATGTACATCCTTGTGTGATTCTTATACTTGGTAGAGTTCATAAACAAAGGACGAAAAACATATAGGTGAAGTCTTTGTGCTGTGCAGCAGGACATTCGTCGACAAATGGGCCTCATTCGTCGACGAATGAACATACCGAGAGCAAAAAAAGTTCAGACATATGAGATACTGAGAGCAGATAATATTCAGAAGTTTAGAAGTCGTCGACGAAAAGGCATCATTCGTCGATGACTAAACCAACAACCGTGGGCGAATTGACCCTTTTCATTGACAACTGCTCTCAGGGCTGCGAGAAAGAATTCAAATTTTGAATGCGGACGTTGGGACGGTTGGGTATTTGGAGGGAAGCCTCCGAGGGTTTGTTAAATATGTCTTTCTGGGCATATTGTGATAGAGAGAAGATCATTGTAACCATTGTATTGTGTACTTTGATTTTTCATTGTGAAACCTTTGCCGTTGCTCCTGTGGATGTAGGCCTTGTCGAGCCAAGGATTATTGTTGTTTTCAGATATACTAAGTGTGTGAATTATATTTTTGGTGCTTCATTGTTTGCTGCATTTATATATTTCGCTGTGCAATCCCATACTCTTTTCATAACAATTGGTATTAGAGCGTTGTTGTCATGGCATCGGGTTCTTCTTCTGCAAGGTTTGATGTTGTCAAATTTGATGGAATCGAAAATTTCGGTTTGTGGAAGAGGAGAGTGAAGGATCTGCTTGTGTAGCAGTGGATGGTGAAAGCATTGTATAGTGTTCAACCGGAAGGTATGGATGAGGCAACTTGGAAAGAATTGGAGGCAAAGATTGTTTCTACAATACGTTTGTGTTTGGGCGACGAAGTGCTTTATCATGTGATAGAGGAGGATTCTCCAGCGGCTATGTGGCAAAAGCTTGAAAGCCGGTATATGTCCAAATCACTTTCTAATAATCTATTCCTTAAGAAGCGTCTTTATTAACTTAAGATGGATGAAGGTTTGAACTTAAATCAACACATCAATGCATTTAATCAAATCATAAGTGATGTAATGTATGTTGATGTTAAGTTTGATGAAGATGATAAGGTTTTGATGTTACTAAATTCCTTGCCAATAACTTATACTTTTTTTTTTTTGTGGTAAAAGAGGGCGGAACCTCCTAACTTTATTAGAAAACCCCTCACTTATGGTGGAGGAATGCCGTGGTTTTAATCTTGAGACTTTGGGACAAAAAAAGCAAACTCCAAGACCCTAAAACTAACTTAACCAACATAAATCAAACCAAAAAACCAAACACCAGCAACTTATACTTATGAAAATTTAGTTATCACTCTTACATGGGGAAAAGAGACTCTTAATTTAGAAGATGTGACAAGTGTCTTGTTGGGTTTTCATCAAAGGCTAAAAATTTGCGATAATAACTCACACAGAGAAGGACTTGTGGTGAAAGGTAACTAAGAGCGTGGGAAAAGAATATTCAAAAGTGGATCGAGTCAAAAGTCTCGTACTCAATCCAAGGAGAAAAAGGATATCTGGTGTTGTAAGTGCGGTAAAACGGGGAATGTGAAACCGGAGTGTTCGGATTGGAAGAAAGGAAATGCTGAAAAGCATGTAAGGACTTCAAAATTAGTGAACATAGTTCAAGAAGAAAATTCAGTTTGCAGTGATGGTGATGTACTTTCAGTTTCGTCGGGGTCGAATCACCTAACAGACTTATGAATTTTAGACTCGACATGCTCTTACCATATGACTCCAAACAAACTTATGAATTTTAGACTCGACATGCTCTTACCATATGACTCCAAACAAGGAGTGGTTCAGCAATTACAGGTTAGTAAATTCAGGTTCAGTTCCCATGGGCAATGATGTTTCTTGTAAGATCATTGACATTGGAAATGTTAAAATTAAAATGTTTGATGGTGCTGTGAGAACCTTGAGTAATGTAAGAGACATACCGGAGTTACGAAAGAGTCTGATTTCACTTGGCATCTTGGATTATAATGGTTTCATTTGTCCGAATGTGGGGTTATGAAAGTATGGAAAGGTAGTCTAATAGTGATGAAAGGGAAAAAACTAGATGGGAATATTTACATACTGTAGGGAGCTACTATTGTAGGTGGAGCTGCAGCCGTGGATTCTGAATCTGATGAAATCGTCTTGTGGCATATGCTTTTTGGGCATATGGGGGAACATGGCATGAAGGAACTTCACAAGAAGAAACTCTTAAAAGGTATGAAAACATGTAAGCTGGATTTTGGCAAGATTTGTGTTATTGGAAAACAAGACACGACAAAGTTCAAATCAACTATTCACAGGACGAAAGATATTCTTGATTATGTACATTCTGATGTTTGGGGCCCGGTTAGAGTAGCATTAAAAGGTGGACATGTGAATTATGTATGTTTTGTTGACGATTACTCACAGAAAGTCTAGGTATACTTCATGCGGCACAAGTCTGATACATTTTCCAGGTTCAAATTGTGGAAAATTGAAGTGGAAAACCAAACGAAGAAAAGAATCAAATGTCTAAGGTCAGACAATGAGACCGAATACGTTGATTCTAGGTTCATGAATTTTTGTGAGCAGCAAGGCATTAAGAGACACTTTACAATTCATCAGACACCTCAACAAAATGGTGTGACTGAAAGGATGAACTGAACTCTAGATGAAAGAGCTCGATGTCTCAGGCTTAATGCAGGGCTATCGAAGAACTTCTGTGTCGAGGCAGTTAGTATGACTAGTTTCTTGATAAATCAATCACCAAGGGCATCACTAGAAAGAAAAGTGAAAGAAGAGGTATAAATGGGAAATGCAGTAGACTATTTCGAATTGAAGGTATTCGATTGTCCAGCCTATATTCACGTGTCTAGTGAGGAGAGATCGAAGCTTGACGCAAAGTCAAGACATTGCATCTTTTTGGGATATCAAAAGGGTGTGAAGAGGTTCAAGTTGTGGGATCCAGTGGCAAACAAGGTGATGATCAGTAGAGATGTAGTTTTTGATGAGAAGGCTATGGTGAAGCGTACTCAAGATTGTGTAAACAGAAAAAAGAGCCAGAAAACTGGGGTAGAGATGAACATGTTGTGCAGGTGGAGTTAGAAGCTCATAGCAACAACAATGATCATGGTCCTTTGGTAGCAGGGAGTTCTAACTCAGGAAACCAGCAAGTCGACAATCTTCCTATACAGATATCCAGACGCACTATTAGGCCACCACCAAGGCATGGATTTGAAGAGTTAGTGTCTTATGTTTTCCTTACCAATTACAATAATCCAACTACATTTCAAAAGGCAGTGCACAACGAGGAGAAAGGTAGGCGGATGAGTGCAATGATTGAAGAAATGGAATCACTATATAAGAATCAAACTTGAGAGTTGGTAGAGCTTCCAGATAAGAAGAGGGCTATAAGCTACAAATGGATATATAGGAAGAAGGAAGCAATTTCATAAAATGAATGAGAAAAATTCAAGGCACGGTTAGTAGCAAAATGGTACTCATAGAAAAAGGGAATAGATTATGATGAATACTTTTCACCTGTAGTCCAACATACTTCTATCAAGATAGTGTTGTGGTTGGTAGCCCATTATAATCTACATTTGGAACAAATGTATGTGAAGACGGCGTTTCTTCATGGTGACTTAGAGGAACAAATTTATATGGTATAGTCGGAGGGATTCAGTGAACCGGGGAAAGAAAACTTAGTTTGCAAGTTGAAGAAATCTCTTTACAGGTTGAAACACTCTCCAAGACAATGGTACAGAAGATTTGATTCATATATGATCAAGATTGACTGCAAAAGATGTGAGTATGAAAGATCTTGGTTCAGTCAAGAAAATACTTGGGATGGAGATTCATCGGGACAAAACTACAAGGAGGTTATGGTTATCACAAGGCAGTTATATGGAGAAGGTGTTGGAGATGTTTACCATGGCTGATGCAAAACCGGTATGCACACCTTTAGCGAGTCATTTTAAGTTGTTTACTACAAATTACCCAAGTATGGATAATGATATTTGAGACATGTCAAAGGTCCCCTATGCTAGAGCTATAGGGAGTTTAATGTATGTCATAGTGTGTACAAGGCCAGACTTAGCACATGCTTTGAGTGTGGTAGTTTCTTTCTAATCCAGGTAGACAACATTGGGAAGTCATCAAATGAATCTTTAAATACTTATGGAGTACATTGGGTTATGACATCATGTTCAGCAAGCAACAGAATAGTCCTTCAGTTGTGGGGTTTGTAGATACTGATTATGTAGGGGATATGGATGACAAAAGGTCTACAACAAGTTATGTCTTTACCCTTGTAGGAGGACCTATATGTTGGAAATCCATGGTACAATCTCTAGTGACATTGTCCACAACTGTAGCTGAATATATGGCAGTTGCTGAAACTGCAAAGGAAACCTTATGACTTATCGGTTTGGTCAAAGAGCTGGGTATGCAGCAAGATGGTGTTGTGCTGCATTGTGATAATCCGAGTGCTATTTACTTAGTAAAGAAACAAATGTACCATGTTAGAACCAAGAATAATGATGTGAGGTTGCACAGGGTTCGGGAGTTAATTACTTCAGGTGAACTTGTATTGGAGAAGGTTTACACATCTGAAAATGCAACGGATATTTTGACAAAACTGATCACTACTAAAGAGTTCAAGCATTGCTTGAACTTACTCCATGTCTCCAAGTGCTAGAAGGGAGACAAACTCAACCAAAGATTCTAAGGTCAAGGTGGAGCAATTAGATATGTTTTTCAGGTTCTCCTAAGGGGCATATAATCGCTAAGGTGGAAATTGTTATGTTTATGTGACTATTATATTTGGTGGAGTTCATAAACAAATGACAAAAAACATATGGGTTAAGTCTTTGTGTTGTGTAGCAGGGCATTTGTCGACGAGTGGACCTCCTCATCAACGAATGGAGATATTGAGAGCAAGAAAAGTTCAGACATCTGAAATACCAAGAGCAGATAATATTCAGAAGTTCAGAAGTCGTTGACGAAAAGGCATCATTCGTCGACAACTAGACTAGCAATCGTCGATGAATTGACCCTTTTCATCAATGACTGCTTTCGGGGTTGCAAGAAAGAATTCAAATTTTTAATGTGGACATTAAAACAGTTGGGTATTTGGAGAGAAGTTTCCGAGGGGTTGTTAAATATGTCTTTCTGGGCATATTATGATAGAGAGAAGATCATTGTAACCATTATATCGTGTACTTCGATTTTTCATAGTAAAACCTTTGCCGATTGCTCCCATAAATGTAAGTTTTGCCGAACCACGTATATTTATATGTTGATTATTGCTGTTTCCAAATATTATAAGTGTGTAAATTATATTTTTGATGTTTCATTGTTTGCTACATTTATATATTCCCCTATGCAATCCCATACTCTTTTCACAATAGAACCTATAAAGTGTTGAAGATAAATCTCATACCGGATCCTAAAACACATTCCTATCAAACCACAAAATTTAGATTAGAGCAAAAACAGTGCACTTTCATAACATCATTTATTTCTTCAACCAAAATCACAAAAACCCACCATGGGGAAAGCTTGGAGGCAAAAACTTTGCATTAAAACGGTTAAAAAAAGAAAAACCAAAAAAACAAAATAAAACAAAAACAGGTGCGATCAGTGTACAAAATGAGACCACATACCATGGCTCAAGAATCAGTAATCAAGCAGTCATTTAGGCTTTTTCCTGGTACACATTTTCTGCCATAACCCTTTTGCTAATTGTAGCTAAGTGTCAAAAATTAACAATGCTTTTTGGGATCCTTCAACCATTCCTGTAAATGCCCAGTGGCCTATGATTATCATTTTTAATTGGAATCCAGGCGCTGTGCACTGCACAACATATTCTAATGGCAGTATCTTCATATCTCAATAATCTAGCAACATTTTTAATTTGAACCAAACATGGGTATCTTAAGATTCCAGGCAGAGTCTGCATTAACATTTACAAAAATCTAGAAGTGGATGTTGTCATAATTATTCATTGACAACTAGTAAACTTAAAATAGCATACTCAGCCTTCCCAAAATCCAGAGATTATTGTAACAAAAAGAAATAAAAAATACTGCCCATTCATAAAACATCACGCTACTTTAAAGCTTGTAAACAAGGGTGGTTGACAACTTAAATCCAAGGAGTTCATACATTTGTAGGTTCCAACAGTAAAATGACTAGCTAACCAGACAAAGATAGGCAGTTTTTAACAACCATTTGTACAGTGGCATGGTTCCTTACTTTCCCCAGTCTCACTTTATGTGCTTTGTTCAATGAGCAGGGTGGGGAAGACTGCTGGGCATACGATGTGCTTGGATGGCACAGGCACAATGCACAGATGCTAAGTTCAAACAGCCACTCTTGATGAGGGAATATCGCTCTGGGCAGGTGTGAAGCGCAGGGAACGAATCACACACAGCCTGAACAGCAGTAGCAGTGAGAGCTGTACACTGGCTGATGTTGAGATTTTTGAGTCCTTCCTCATCATACTTGCTTTTCACAGACTTCCACACTCCGTGCTTGTTTTTCACCCGGCTGTGAGCCAAGGAATACATCGCTGTGTCTGTAATGTTCTGACAGTAGTATAGCCCAAGAGATCTCAGATGAAGGCACCTGTTCGCCAAAGCAATCACACTAATATCTGCAAGAAATGTCATAAAGAGATTCAACCATCAAGTTAAAGAATTGCAATTTTTTTTATTAAATTCTGACAAAGTAAAACGTCAGTCACGGACGGAAATAAACTGAGCTGCAGATGAGATGTACTTGAAACCATTGATGAAGCCCCAACAAACTTAAAGATCACACTCCAAACTAATAAAAACAAATAATAAAACATTAATTTGATCCATTTTTACTTTTCCTTCTGTCATTATATACTATAGAACAGACAGACAGCAAAAAAGCAAAAGTTGAGTTCTATAATGAATCACAATCCTATCCTTTTGTATGTGGGAGGGATAAATTAGGGACCGACCCCCCTCATTGCTCTGAGAATATGCAATTAAAGGTGGATGGATTTGAGAACAGAGAGAGTGGTGGAATAGCTTTCAAACTGAGGACCATGCACCCATGCTAGCTACATAGTTGCAAATAAAATGAAATGTCTAAAGCTGCAGATCAGAAAGTGGAATAAACTTCACAATGTTTATATGGAGGTGTTGCTTATGGAGGAAATAAACTATGGATGCAAAGGAGACAGAGAGAGGGTTGTCTAAGAAAATGAAAAAATGAATAACGAAGGAAAGCTGTCTAATAGGGCTGGGATGGAAGAGGCCTCTTGGAACCAAAATGTAAGGCTCCTTAGCTTAAAGAAAGTGATTAAAACACGACTCTTTCTTTCACAAGTTGCAGATGCTCACAGGAAATCTAACTTCTTCATTAGAGCAGGAGAAAGATGAGGTTATCTTCAAAGATTAAAAGGCAATGAAAGATGTCATATGCAGCTTTTACAAGGGAACCATTGGTTCAGCAATTGCACACACAAGCCAAAAATGCCGCACAAGCATACACAAGAGAAGCAGACTCTGGGTACCAAACCCTAACGACAAACCAAATTTTCAATTCTATATTCAACACTTCCTCCAAAGGCTTACAACCCAATAGCCAATGTGTGTGTGCATAAATATAAGCATTTCGTTTCCAAATTTTTGGTTCCCTAATTTCTAAAGAGATGTTTTATAGAAATATTGCCATACCAAAATAAATCAAAATCAAATAAAAAATCTTAAAATCAGGATCTTTTCTTAAATGATGCGTAAGGCCTCTGGGTAGGTCCAAACCTCCATGATGAGCACTCTCTCTTGCCATCATTCTCCCCAATCATGAAAAAGTTGAGTTTGACCCTGAACGTAAATAAATACTCGGGACTGGGAATGGGACCAAGACAACCAATGCCTTCATACATCTTCAACATCTGGGACAATGGTTTGAGATCGAAATTCAAAATGGGTCGTACCAACCTTGACACTAATAGCATTTGCAAGACCATTGTTGACCATCTGATAAATTCCAAACATTATCTCAACAGCAAGGAATCGCAAATGTAACATCACAACTTGAAAAACTCATAACCAGTATGATATCCTTACGAGAGGACACAATATCCCTGAAGCTTGCTTGAAATTTAAAAAAACAGAATTGCGTGGACTGCACTACAGAATATGCAATCCCAGTTGGCTAACGACGCATGTGGATATCAGGTTAATCTCTGCTTCAATGTCGACAATGACGGCATACTACTCCCTCGTGCTTGACAACACCTACATGCTTAAAAAGCTCGTTGGGAGCTGGAGTTTCCGATCATTAGTGAACTTGAGGCAGCCCTCCTTACATATGTACCTTTAGTGAGGAGGAAATTTAGAAAGCTCTCAAGGAATGTAATGGAGATCAAGCATCAGTCAGTATTGATTCGCTTCTGTTTTTTGGTAAGTAAATTGGAGAGGTGCAAGGAATGATTTGATGAGCATATTAGAGGAATTGTACAACTTGACGGAATTCGTGCACAATCTACCACAGCTTTGGTTGCTTTGATTACTAAATAGAATGGGGCAGTAAACAGAAAAGATTAAGGTCCTATCAAGCTTAGTTGGGAGTGTTTACAAAATCATTTGGAAAGTGCTAGCAATGAGGCTTAAAAAGGTGATGAGCACAGTTACAGGGCCCTTTTTGAAATATTTTTTGTTGAAGGGAGACAAGATTCTTGATGAAGCTCTTAAGGTTAAAGGGATGGTAGACTTCAAGATAGAAGGGGAGTAATTTGAAAGGTTGACATGGACAAACCTCATGGCCATGTAAGCAGGGATTTCATCCTTAATGTTGGGGAAGATGGATTTCAGTGAGAAATGGTGTTCTTGAAGTCAGAAATACTTCTCAGCCTCAAGTTTCCTCATTCTCATCAGTGCTAGCCTGACAGGATTCTTCAAATTGTTGGGAGACTTGGGCAAGGATGCGTCTAGAAGGCCAAATTCTAACAAGGGCTCTGAAGGATGGTCTCTTTCAAGCTTTCAACATTGAAGGAGGGGTTAAGAAGTGTTCCATTTGTAATTTGTTGTTCATAGATGATGAAATCATTTTTTTTTTCAACGGAGCAAATGTTGTGAAAATCTAAGTTTGAGATGTGTCCTTTTGTGCTTTGAAGCGATTTCAAGCCTTAAGGTGACTTTAAGAAACGGTGAGATAATCCCAGTTGGTGAAATGGTGGATGGTTGTTTCTTGATCAAGATTTGGTTGTGCAAGGCAGGGGAATTTCCATTGATGCACATGGGGTTACCATTGGGAGCCAAAATTAAGGGAAAAAACCTTGTTGAGTCCCATCATTAAGAAGATTGGAAGGAAGAGCGAATTTAAGTTTCAAAGTGAATTGTGCGAGATCTGATTCCAGTAGGTGAAGGAGTGGAAGGTTGTTTTCTGGCTCCCAGTATCATACCTGTGGTTGCCATTGGGATCCAATTTAAGGAGAAAACTTTGTGAAGTCCCTTCAGTGAGAAGTTTGAAGGGAAATTTGCAGATTGGAAGAACAGGTACGTGTCAACATGGGGAAAGCCCACCTTTTGTCAAACTTCCTAATGTACTTCACCTCTCTTTCTCCTTCTCTGTTCAGTAACAAAGAGGCTGGCAACAAATATAGAGAAGACTCCAATGATCAGTGTGGGAGGCGATGACAAAAAGTATTTGTTAAGGCCTAATATATATTGTTGGCCCACAATCTTACAATTTAAGCTTTTAGGTAAATTGGTAATCTAACTTGATATCAGAGCCAGGTTGCCAAGAGGTCCTAGTCTTGTTGCCTGCATTTGTTGTTTGTTTGTTGAGGATTATATTATTCCCTATGATGAGTGTTGTGTTTATCTCTCCACGTGCTGTCAGGCTGCATGTGCAGGGGAGTGTTAAGGCCTAATATAAACTGTTGGCCTACAATATAACAGCTTAAGCTTTTAGGTAAAGTGGTAATCTAACAGTATTAATAACTAACAAAAAAGGCTACAATAGGGAGAGGGCAAGAAGTCCTCCAAATTAGGAGTAGTCAAAAACCCAAAAGAGAGCATAAAAATACAAGGAAGAGTTACATTAATGCTGTCTTCCAATCCCTAACCAAGTCCAGCAGTGGCACTCCCTGGGGGAAAAAATCAAAAAGGAAAAAAACAGAGTGGGCCAAAACGAGGCAAACAGATAGTTAAGTCTCTCACTTCCTTCAGCAGAGATCTTCTCAGAAAGTGGGATCAGCAATTCATGCTGGCATCACAAGAAGCTGGAAAGTGAAATCCATTGGAATGTGAATGTAGAAAGCACAGACGTGGGTGGGAGCTGCAGCTTTAATCAAACTCCTTTTTGAGTTCCTTTATGGATATGATTTTAAAAATCATGGGGAATACAGTAAGCTGGAGGCTTTAGCGAAGACAGATTCACAGTTAAATATTAATTGAAAGAGATTTTCAAGATGAAGGGGTGGGGAGACAGCAGCATTCCTCCAGGAAATGACACGGGGGAAAAAAAATGGCCCAAGCTAGGTGGTTTTCCTGGCATGGAAAGCAACAAGATGGAACAGAATTGGGTTTCAGGCAGAGACAGTTTCTAAAGAGCTTTGGGCCTAACAGGAATAAATGCCAACAAAGATAGGTCTTCAAAGAGATAGGAAGGTGGTTTTATTTTGATTGTTTTTTAGTTTATTTTGGTTGCTTCTATTTTAAGTGCCGACAGTATTGACCATGTTGAGGGCATTACCGATTTTTGTTGATTTTTTTGTCTTCTAAATAATTTGATGTACATGGGCTAGCCCTCCCTTGGTGGATGACCATACATCACGTTACTCATGGAAAATTAAGAGAAAAAAAAAAAAAAGAGACCCGACAACCAATTTTAAATACACCACAGCGCAATACAAAATAGATGATGGTCTCTCCACCACAGAAGCGCATTCCACAGTAAAGCCTTGTTAGGTTTTCTAACTTGCAACATATGGTGTTACCATTTGCTAAGGGCTGCTATCCAAACAAAGGCCCAAGGATTTGATGGAAATTTTGCTTCCCAGGAGACAAAAGGAAAAGGAGGCATGGCTAGGTAATCGTGTCAAAACCTTGGAACCATTACATGCTTCAGAATTGACTAGAAGGGATGAGAAATTTGAGAAACAACCCTTCACTCGTGTGGATCACATTAGTATCAATCCTAGCATTCCACTCATGATCATAAAGACTGAACCTACTCATTATTACCTTGTATCAGAAGAAGTCTCTTTCCAAAGGAAATCACCATAACCAAATAGGGTTGCCAGCACAACTTGGCATCAGTTGACAGCAGGTAGGGACATCATGGTCACACTTCTTTTTTTCTTTTTTTTTTCTTGTGTGTGTGTTTCACCCGGGGAGGGGGGGTGGGTTGCGGATAGACAATAGCTCAAATAGCTACTGAACTAGAGAACATGACTCCCTGAAGGAGAAAACACCATTTAAATCAGGCATTTAGAAAATTTAGCAACCATGGAATCCCAAAGAGCTACAGAACTAGGATTAACCCCAACAGAACCCCCAAGTGGCCAAGCTATGATCACAAACCTAGCCAAAGAAGAAAACTAACAACACCTTTTTGAGCTAAAAAACGGCAGATGAATACTCTAGAAGCCATGGACTAAGCCGTAGACTCCTCATTAACAATAAGAAAGTTGCAAACAACCTCTAATCCACACCCTCCATCTAATACCAATATCCTTTCTACCCAATCCCCTTCTCAAGAATCAAGAAAGCCCCAATTAGCTCAATCATAAGCTTTTTTAATGTTCAATTTGAACAAAACAGCTATCTAAATCCTTATCCTAACATTCTCAATGATCTCGTCCATCCAAAACTGCAACCAAAACTTGCCTTCCATCAAAGCACCCTTCGAAATGGTATCACTCAAACTCAGTCATTCAATCAACAATAACTGAAGAGAGAATCTTATGAGCACTAGTAACCAAACTAATCAGCCTAAAATACTTCAGTTCATAAACTGATATTTCTTAGGAATTAAAGCATTCCAAGTCATGCTCTTGCCAACCAGTGAAAATCTCCTGAGAAATTTCCAACAGATCACACTTCAAAATATCTCAACAGTCCTTAAAAAATAAGTAAAACTATCCAACCTCAGAGCCTTTTAACTCAATCCATATAAAAAACAGAAACGTCAACCTCAACCTCAACCTCCTCAAAAGCCACCACCCAGCTAGCTTAATCTAATGAAATAGGACTCCAACCCACATATTCAACCATGGTTCTGCAATGAACTTCCCCAGAGAAAGTTTTTGATAAAAAACCAGCAATTTCATTATCCATAAAATCAAAGTCACAGACAGCCCTCCTTGTATTATTCTCCAATTCCTTAATCCAATACTCAATATTCTCCTGGAAACCTATAGTGCACTTTCCGTTTGCAACATAAACATATCTGCTAATGTAGAACTGGGAGTGCCAGAGATTATGATACAGGCCCTGTTCTATGATTCAAACAAAGTCTGGCCTAAAAGAATCAGAAGAAACAAACTTGGGAAGAGATTAAAGTGTGGAAGGGACAACTTTCAATTGTGCTTCACTAATGCAGCATATCTATGCAGAAATTATATGGAGGGCAATGGGACAGGTATCTTGGTAAACTGTTTTCAAGTTAGGATGGAAACAGGTTTCAGACAACACAATCCCAGTCAATGAGGTTAAACTGTATTCTATTTTAAATCAGTAAATTTCCTAAAAGTTCTCAATTTGAACCACCCACCCAGAATACCATATTCCAGTTGAGTTTTAATAACTAATTTGGAAATAAGGGTGGGAATACATTACATAGAACATTAAATTTCCAAAGATATGGTGTGACTTGCACTGACAGTGATGGGACAAATTAAAACAGTACAATGTTACGAGAAAAATTATGTTTTAAAATGACATTCTCAAAGAAATATGGAGAATACCCATGAAACTTAACCTCAGCCACCAGTTTTTGGCCAATTGTAACTCCCACAACTCTTCTACCTCTAAACACATCCTTTTTATTTTTTCTTTTTTCCATTTCTTTTCAAATATTGACTCAAACATGATGACATCTGTGGTGACATATGCCAGGGCCTACAATTCAGCACAACAATATGCGTAAAAAAAAAATGGTATAGCAAGGTCTTTTAGATGTTAATGATACCCGGTACTCCACTCACCACAAAAACTATTTATGACTTCATCCCAGTCCAGGATTGAGTCAGGTTTCGGGTAGAGACTTCCTTTGGTAGATAGGGTTGAAGTAGAGCAGTTTTCTGCCTGACATTTCTAGTTGCCATCTGTGCACAAGCATCAAGCTACATATGTGATCAAGTGTTCGGGAAACTATCACAAACAAGAAAGACCATCATAGGCTAAGCATGTCTACCTGCAGTTGGACCAATAATGGAGACAATGAACAGACTAGACAGGGATCTGGTTCAGTGTTACTATGTCTGAGAACCAAATCAAATTACTGGAGTGACTATTTCAGACAATTCCCACGTGTCCCCCCCACCCCCCCCCCCCTCTTTCACACACACACACACACACACACACACACACATATAGAGAGAGAGCATTTGATGAAAACCCACGTGTCATAGCAAGGCTATCACAAGATATTACAAATACCCACCACAGGGATGGACTTCAGAAAGAATAACAGCAAATTAGGTGAGTTCGTATCACTCATATCTGGTGACATACAAGAAATACCAAACCTCAGAGGACTCAAACCCAGCTTCAGCAGAAACACAAGCAGGGAGAGCAATTGCTATACAATTATAGCATCTGTATCTTAAGGTTTGAATTTCAGTGAAATGGCAGCACCAGAATCAACTAAAAAATCAAATAAATCATCTCAATTAAAAATGAAATACCTGTTATAAGGACACAGCCACATAGGTCAAGGGCTCTAAGGTCAGGACATCCTTTGGCTAAACTCATTACTCCATCATCACTTACACGCTCACACCATCCCAAATTCAAACTCTGCAATTGGCTGCAGTTCCTTCCAATAGCCTGCAAAATAACAATAGAATTGAAGGAATAGTTTCACATACAAGGACATGGGAAGTCATAAGCTTAAACTCTTCTGTACCTGCAATGCCTCATTAGATACAGCTTTTACACATCCACAAAGATTCAGATACTTCAATTTTCTGCAAAATTCAGTGAGATATTGAAGAGCATCATCACTGAATGCTGAACATCCACTAATATTCAGCTTAATAAGATTAGGGCAACCATGAGCCAAAACACGGAGGGAGCAATCAGTAAGCTTGAAACTCTTGCTGAGATCAAGTTCCTGAAGATCATGGCAGTAATTTGCAATAGTCTCAACAGCAATATCCTCAAGCTGGGGTTTATCTTGCCGCAGATTTAGACCCTGCAATTTCGTCCATTTGGGAGCAAGAGAAAGAACCAAGTTGTTCATGTTGTTCTTGCACCTAAAGAGATCATTAATGCTGCACGTGAGTAAAAAACAGGATATGCAGGATGCTTCACAAAAGCACAAAGAAAATTAAGAAGCACATCCTAAAGCACACTCACAAGTTATGAATTTGTGCATGAAACTTATTAATGTTCAAAATCCATAACAAAACAAATAGGCAACTGACTTTTGTAAAACAATCATTACCAAATATTCAATTGTTTATATTAGACATGCAGTTACTCAGGGCCAATAATATAGCACCTCACTTAATTTATACTGCTCATTAATTTTCCAATGAGTCCTAATATAGTTTGAGCGCTATTTTTTCAACATAGGCGCAGAGATAGATTGCTTGCTCCAGCATTTGATATTTAAAGACACACTACAAGTTCAGAATTAATATCTTTTCCCCAAATATCAAAAGCTGTGCCTTGCACAAGCATGCATAACTAATCATCCACATGGGAGCAGTAAGAAAATAACTCAAATTTCTGGTTTGCCAACAAAATTAATGAAACTCTAGTCAAGAACATGAAGATACTGGAACTTCCGATGCAATGCACTAAATATCCAGCCAGAGTTTAAAAAACATGAACTTTGTCATCATAGTTCATACATAACAGAAAAGTTTTGAAATAAATAACAACGCATTGTACAAATCATATGGCAATGAAAATTGAATGATAACTGAACTATTAATTTGTTAAAAGTAATTCAATGATGTTTTAACCACCCAGAACCTGCAACGTAATTCAAGAGACTCAAGAACGGTACTACCCAAGTAGGCATGTTGCTAAACTAGGCATTTGACTGCTTAGACCATTGCACACAAGTTCTTTATATCAGTAAGGTAATGAAGATGGATTTAGCCAAATCTTACAATTTGAAGCAATCCTTATAATTTGCAAAGAAAGACTGTAATGATTGTCAAAACATGGAGAACAAGGTCAAAAGAGTGAAGAAAGTTCTCAAGGTACACGAGATTACAAAAAGGAGAAAGAGGCGGTAATGGTGTGATGACACAGAGTCACCTACATAGTTTTAGGATTTCCAAGAAGAATAATCCTCAAAGCAAACTCAAATTTATTGGTTCCAAGACTCTACTCACATGTATGCGATTCCAATGCTATACACATCTTACTTTAATTTAAAATATCATTGCATCCATGTAGCTAAACCTAAAATAACAATTTATCCCAGACATTAGGTGGAAGTAGTTTGAACCCTCAAGCACCCTTCTGATTAGCTGCTACAGTAATTTGGTAGGTACCACAACGTAATAATTGACCAATAACTGTAGCATGACCAATAACAACTACTGTAACTCAGCAATAAAGCTGCAGAAAGCATTTCCAAAAATTCAACCAATTAGATGACTAACAATACTGACAACCTACTTCATGGCTCCTCACTAAAAAAACAAAATACCCATATGACACATATGGATTAAAATCATTGATCCATTACAATACAAAACATATCTCAATTAAACCCAATTTTCCTTTCTTGCTGATGTGCACTGCATTACTAAGCTGAGACCAACTACACTTGGTAGTAAAAATGAGCTCACTCCAATGAGCAGCTAAAGATCGGTTGGAGCCTTGGAGGTACATTAGTCAGGAACTCTCCAAGTACTGACGAACGCCTCTTCAAAAATAAACCTACATGCTGTCTCTTTTGAGTATAACAATATTCCAGATTTAACAAAAAAAAAAAAAAAAACACCACTTTAGTAATCTAACTTGATCTTATTCCCCTCCATCTTAGGACCACTGGTACATGTTAACGAAAGTACTGCAATAAATATGGAATGCAAATTAAAAAGCAGCATGCTTCAAAGCACAAAGATTCCAAGTGAGGAATCAAGATGCAAAAGAATATAATGAACTTGTTTTTATGATACAAGAACAATAACCCTAAGGAACATAATGAGACATAAACACCAATAGTTGAAGATTAAAAAAAGAATAAACATGCCAGTTTAAGAGCCTGATAAAACATTGCTTTGACAAAATAAAATAAACCCAACCCCTCCCTTCCCCCCACCCCCAAACACCTACACCCATACAGACCAAACCAAAAAAAAAATCCCTTTAATGTCTTGAAGGGAGTTAACTTACTGGCAGAACAAGATACCTTGACAAATTAATGTTTATTCCTGTCATCCCATCATAAGAAACATGCTCTACAAGTACATCAAATATTCCAAATTCAGCATGTTGATTATATGAAGCAAAACGTAAAATATAAATAAAATAAAAACAGATTATGACTTCAATAATTAAAAAAAAAAAAAATGGCTGCTTATTCTTATCGTCAAAGAGAGCATAATAATTTTAAAAACAATATTAATAAAAGGATTATGGCTTTAATCTTGTAGTAAACATAAGAACTCCTAATTATTCTTATGATCAAAGAGAGAGCATATAAACAAGAGCCACAACAAAATTAGTACACCAAAGCTTTATCGTATACATAATGGAGGCAAATATTAAACAAGAAAATTTACCAAGAGAGAGACAGATGGGTAAGGCCTAAGCATATAGCATCCCTCCACCCACTGCACACGCCGGACACGCTGACCACTGAACGATCATCGATCATCGAAACGATCCGCAACAACAGCTCCATGGGAATATCTTTCCACTCAGTGATGGCCCCACCTTGCATCTTCCCCACTCCACTGCCACTATCACCACCACTACCACTAAATACCATCAGCTTCCGAAAGCAAGAGTCCAAGTCCCCAACCATTTCACTCCCCAAAACCTCTCTTAAACCTTCTTCCTCCCTTTATTTCTAGAATCTCCCCAGCTCCTGCCCTCACACAGAAACAAAATCAGAGAGAAAGAAACAGAGAATACCAAATTCCAGATTCCAAATTCCAATACGAAGAATTTTTAAAAAATAAAATTACAATCAAGCGAAACTGCTGAAATAAATCCCCAAAAAGGAGACTTCCCAGTTTTTTTTTTTTTGTCTTTCTTTTTCCTTCTCAATCAAGAACTCGACGCACACGTGAGTATCCAACATAGCAAGAAACGATGAACACAAGTAACACAGCCAAAGATAATATAGCTCACTTATCAACTTACCCAATTAAAGAGGTACCCATTTGAAAATTTGAAGAAAAAAAACATTAATCACATACTAAACTTCAAAAAATTGACCTCACAAGCATTAAATTAACTTTTTTTTCCCCAAAAAAACAGAGGCGGAATAGAAAAAAAAATACCAAAAATAGATAATTAAACCAATACTTCCGATCGATACCCGCTAAAGGCGTCGCTTTGTTAGTGTTCTCGTGTGCTCACAGCTGGAACGGCAGACGCAAAAATCCCACAAGACGCTAGCCGAGAGGAGAGGGCGGAGGAAGGAAATGAGCAGAGCGGGTAAAATAGGAAAGAAGAAACGTAGGGCCAGAGGAGAAGGGAAGGGGGACGTTGGGACTGGGGGAGAGAGACGACACGTGTACGGCTGTGATGAGTGTAATGATGGGGAAAATCCCGGGGCCCACTCGCACGTAAATGGTCATGATTTGAGGAAAAGATGACTGTCAGCGGAAGCGACTGAAAAGACAACGCATCGTAAGAGTAAGCAGAGAAAAAGTAACGTGGGTTACGTTCCAACGAAATTAGCAATTTGTTTTTCCTTTTTTTGCTTTTATTTTTTTGTTTTTTGCTTTTTGTTTTTTGTTTTCCTATGATAGAATATTAGGTGCGATTGAAAAAAATATTAAGTTGTATACTAATTAATTATCTTTTATTGTTTATTTTATTTTCACTTATTAATTTTGATGCCTAAATATTAAAAAAAATTTAAATAATTCTGATAATACTAAACGATTCTTATTTTTATATGTATATACACGAAATTTTATTCATCCATGTGACTAAAAATATCAATTAAGAAAAAATAAATAAATAATTTAGAATTGCTATGTTATTAACACGAGTAAGGGTGGCAAAACAAGCCAAAATCTGACAAGTGACCTATGATCCGTGAGCACACAAGGGACTTGACCTATTTATTAAATGGATTAGGCAGGTTCGGGTTAGGTCACCCGCTTGTTTAAAAAAAATGAAATAGTGTTTTTTGTTATAAAAATATCACTTTATATGAAATATTAAAAAAATTTTAAAATAAATAAATTATATTTTTTAAACGGTTGACCCGTTTATGACTCGTTTATTAAATGAGCGGGTTTGAATTTACATAATAGTCACTCGATAATAAATAGGTCAACCCGAACCAAAACTCATTTAACCCTAACCTATTTATGGCCAACCCAAACCTGACCCATTAACTTGTTTTGCCACCCCCAAACACGAGTGGTAATTTTGAACTAGACATATTTAAAAATGAGGTCAATATTTTTTAGTTATTGATAATTACAATATAATAAAAAAAATAGGTGTGACATTTTTAAAAGTCGAAATATGCAAAACCACCTAAATTATTTTTTTACCGCAATGATCTAACTTTTTATTTTTAGTTTTTTTGCAAAGGACTCTTACCATATTTGGAGTTTTCAAAAATGACTTGATTTCTCCCCAAGTTTCAAAACTCACACAAACCCTCTTTTAGATTTGATCTTTCTCATCATTTGACTTTCTTTTACATTTTTTTTTTTTTTTTGTATTTGGGAATGCAAAATATGTTTCACATTTGAGTTTGTTTGAATTTTAGACAAAACAATATTTTTTTTTACTGAGAAACTTCATACCACCACCAAGCCACATTGGGTCTCATGATGCGGCACCAAATCCGAGAAGCGTTTAGCAAACCCCACCACCAACATCCCACCAAATTCTTGAGTCGAATATTAGGGATAGCGAATTTGAACCCTCGACCATTTGGTAGATAAGACTCTCATCTTACCACCTGAGCAACCCCAACGGAGTTTTTTGAACAAAACATATCACAAAATTATATTAAACTTTCTTTCAAACCCACACATATTGAAATCTAAATCCAAAAATCCATAATCTCAAACACTACCTTAATTTTTAGAACACTTGCTTTACACTTAAGAGTAAAATTTAGACCTAAGATTTTAATTTGTAAAGACTTGACTAATTTACAGTATAAAATTATATTAAACTTCTTTTAAATTATGACAAATCCAAATTCAACCTCCAAAATTCATACTCCCCGATTAAGTGTCATCTTACACATCAAGTTATTTTTTATCAAAGACAAAAAAGATTACGTCTTTTTACTAATGAAAAGCTTGTAAAATTTTTAAATTTTAAGAAAAACTTGTAAATTTTATTAATTTTCAATAAAAAAAATAGTCTATAAAACTTCTAAAATATTGAATATTTTTTTGGGGGTCAAATCCAGAGAGAGAGAGAGAGAGAGAGATTCCATTTGTTTAAAATCGAAGCCGTTTTAAAAAGGCAGTGGGGCATTAGGAAGTGGGCTTTGGTACAATGTTTTGATTTTTGGGTTCTCTTGACCACACACTCCTTTTGAATTATTGAGGACACCGCATTTATTTTCACTTTATAAAAAATATTTTTTTATTATTATTAATATTCCAAATTTTATTTTAAAGTTCAAACGCATAGTCTTATGAGTTTCATTTTGTTTAAAGGACTTTAATTTTAAAATAGTAACACCCCATGTTGGAGTATTGTATTAGATAATAAAAATTCTAATGAATAATCATATATGATGTTATTTAAAATAATTTCCTAATAATATTTATTATTCGTTTAAGAGATATTTTGAGTTTGAAATTTTTGAATTTCATATTTCAACAAAATGTAACTTAAAACTATATTAAATTTCGTTGATACATGTACAAAATTAAAATTCAAGATTTGAAATTTAATGTGTTTGTTTTGTGGAATGTCTATTTCCAATAATAATTTAGTTTTAGTAGATTAATTATGATAAGTTGCACAAAAAAATATGTTATTACTATAAAAGAAATAACAAAATGAAATATTGTATGACTCCATTATTTTTTTTAACAAAAATCTCAACTTTATTAATAGTTCTCACTTATAACGGAGAAAATTTATGGTTAAAAACATGCCACAAGAGATTTACAAAACCCCAACTCTATGTTTCGTTTCGCTCAATTTTTAGATTTTCCTAGTTATTGTTCGAATGAAGCAATGTGAGGTAAAGTGTGGGTAATGTGAAATGAACATTATGATTTTGAAATAGTGAGCATGTCGAATCAAATGATCGCGAGATGAGTGGTCTTAAATGGGACAAAAGTGCTTGTCGCCTTTGTTTATGTGAAATGCTCCTTGTATGAGCGTAGGGGTCTTTGGAAAAATTTAAAAGCTCTACAAGTAGGGCTGAATTGTTAGCTTATTGTGAGGGACTTTAACATTATTCGAGAGGATGGGGAATGAATTGGGGGGCAGCCTAGACCTTTGGCTGCTATGGAGGAGTTTAATAATTGTTTAAATGATTGTGGTGTTATTGATTTAAAATTCCATGGTGGGCATATATCTTGGTTTAATGGACATGTTGGTCCGACTAGGAGATGAGCGAAGCTTGATCGAGCTCTTGTGAATGTGCCGTTTATTAATCATTTTCAAACTGCTAGGCTGGAATACTTGACGAGGAAGACGTCGAATCACAAACCTATGTTGATACACTTCTCAAATCACTCAACAAGATATGAGCCTCCTCCTTTTAGGTATCAAAATATGTGGAGTTCCTATGAAAATTTTTTTCCTTTTATACGTCACATTTGGATGGAGCCAGTTTACGTTTCAGGCATGTGTAAGTTGACTGCTAAGTTCAAAAAGGCTAAAGTTGCTTTAAAAAAGTGAAATGTAGAGGTCTTTGGCCGGGCGGACCTTAATATCAAGGATTTAGAAAATCAAATGATAAACCTGAAGGAGTAGTTACAAATGGGATATAGTCGAGAGGTGGATATAGACTTCCTGGTTACAAAATGTGAACTGGATTATAGGGAAAAAATAGAGGAAACTTGTGTTGCTCAGCTTGCGAAGAAGCGGTGACTGGTGGAAGGTGATCAAAATTCCAAGTTTTTTCATGCAGTTATTAATCAAAAAAAGGAATTCTTCGATAATTAATTCTATGTTCTTAGAGGATGGTACGGTTCTGGCGTCCCCCGAGGAGATTCATGAAGGTACGATTAAGTATTTTCAAAATTTTCTCTCAGAACAATCTAATAGAGTATTACTTGATTTGAGTCAGCTTATCTCTAGGGTGATTTTTGATGAAGAAAATGAGTACTTGGTCAAAGATCCTTCAGAAATGGAGCTGAAAACAGTCTAAATTCTATCCCAAAAGATAGTAGTCCAGGACTTGATGGTTTTGGATTAGGATTTTACAAATCATGTTGGGACTTTGTTAAAGAGGATTTGCTAGAAGCTACCAAGGAATTTTTTCAGTGGAGAGCCTCTTCTCACATTTTTCACATCTTCATATTTTGTTCTTATCCCTAATATGTGGGATCCAGGAAGCTTTGAAAAGTTCATACCAATTAGCTTGTGTTCTGTCATATACAACATTTTTTTTAAAATTATTGTAGGTTGATTAACACATTACCTAAATAGAATTATCTCTCCGGAGCAAAGGACTTTTCTCCCGGGTAGAAGTATTTTTGAAAATATTATTCTGGCACAGGAAATGGTTCACTCAATTAACAGAAATAGTAAAAGGGGAAATGTAGTTTTAAAAGTGGATATGACAAAGGCTCATGATAGGGTTAACTGGAGATTTTTCATTTGGGTCTTGGAGGATTTTGACTTCTCTAGTCATGTTTGCAAATAAATAGCAGTGTTAAGACCCCATAATTTTCTATCATAATGAATGGTACATATAGGGGTTTCTTTAAGTCTTAGCGGGGCCTTCGGCAAGGTGATCCACTATCTCCATATTTTTTAATTTGATGGAAGAAATTCTTTCTAGATTATTAAAAAAAAAATTGAGGAAGGCAGGATTGAAAATTTTTATCTTCTGAAAGTAGCTCCTTTAATCTCTCATCTATTATATGCGGATGACTTGCTTGTTTTTGCTAACGGGTAAATGAGATCTTTGAAGATGCTTTTGAAGACGTTGGATTTATATGAAAGTTCGTCTGACCAATTAATCAACGAGGAGAAATTAGCTCTTTTTTTTGTCCAACAAGATCAACATTTCAAGAAGAAGGGGGCTATTATGCTTGACGGGTTTTGCAGAAGGAAATTTTCCAACGAAATACCTTGGGGCTCCTTTGATTTCTGGTCGCCACGCTGCTGGAATGTTTGATCCGTTGGTCTTAAAAATTTGAAATAAGATAGCAAGTTGGAAGGTAAGGTTGCTATCTCAGGAAGGTCACTTCATCCTTATTCGGCATATTTTATCATGCATGATGACACATACTCTAGCGAATCTCTCAGTTCCTTATCCTCATTCGGCATATTTTATCATGCATGATAGACACATACTCTAGCGAATCTCTCAGTTCCTTTGGTTATGGTTAGAAATATTAATTCTATTCTTTCCTCTTTTCTCTAGGGAGAGAGTAATGGTAAGGCAAAAATGAAATGGTGTGCTTAGTCAAAGGTTTGCAAACCCCTACATGAAGGGGGGATTGGCATAAGGGACCTAAATGATATTCAAAAATCTTTTCACATGAAGTTTGCTTAGAGGCTGATGACGTTAGATAATCTTTGGACCCATTTCTTTAAGGCTAAATACGTTAAATCAGGTCACATGACTTCTGTAACATCCCAGAAAATGATATGCTTGGGAATATAAAAATAATAATAATAATAATAATAATAATAAATAAATAAATAAAATAAAAATAATGAAATAACAAAATAATTAATTAATTAAAAATATATAATAAAATATTATTATTATGAATTAATTAATTAATTAAGTATTATTAAATTAAATTAATTAAATGAATAAAATGAAAGATATATATATAAGGATAACTGATATGTAAATATATATATATATATATATATATATAAGTATATAATATAATATTATTATAATATATAATAAAGTAAAAAAAAAAAATGAATAACATTAGGAAGCTTCTCAACTTCCTAATTTCAATTAAATTGAATCAAGCAGAACGTCGCCCCTGAACGTGATTTCTCTCTCTCTACTTTCTCATTCCTCCGTTCTTCCTTCCCTCTCTCCTTAATTTCTCCTTCAATATTCGGCCGATTGAAAAATGAAAGGTACCGTTGGATTCCTAACTCCGCCACCAACATTTCTATCAAAACGAATTTGTCGTGGGAGCGACGTAGGCACCACTCTTAGGAAAAGGTAAACCCTTCCTTTTTACTCAATTTCTCCTTAGATCTTCAATTAAATCGACGATCGGGCACCACCACGGGGTCTTAGTATCAATCGTCGTCGTTTTGGCCAGAGTAAAATTTCAATTTGGGTATCCTAGGCATCACTCCAAAGCGAGAGTGAGATTTAGGAAATTAAGTAAATTAGTTATATTTGGAAGTTTAAGTGTTTATTGAGAATTTATGGGCCTAGAAAATATTAAAATAGTATTTT
Source organism: Malania oleifera (assembly GCF_029873635.1). Taxonomy (NCBI): domain Eukaryota; kingdom Viridiplantae; phylum Streptophyta; class Magnoliopsida; order Santalales; family Ximeniaceae; genus Malania; species Malania oleifera. Next base: position 4,936,526 of record NC_080424.1, read on the forward strand.
ATTTATGATTGATTTAATTAAATTAGAATTATTGAATTCAAGGTTCAAGTGAGCATCGCAGGTATAATTTTGGGATCCCTGCAGACATAGTTTAGGAAATTAGGTAAGGGTGTTATTTGGGTATTTTTGGATTGATTATTAATTTATTGAAGGTATAAGCTTAGATATGAATGTATTTCTGAGATTAAATTGAGAAATTGAGATTTTATACAATTCAGGGTTAGTATATACACAACAGGCAGGCTAGGTTTTTAGTGGGTGTTCCTAGGAATCTAGGTAAGATAATGAATAGTTTATAATTCGGGAAATGTGAGTATGAGATTATTCTGGGAATTCAGTAATTTGATAGGAAAATATATATATATATATATATATATGTATGATATTTTCAGGGAAATGGAATTATGAACATCGTGGGTGTAAGTGAATCAGTAGATGAGTTCAGTTAGCTAAGGTAAGGGAAATATGCTATGCTAAGAATTTTAGAAATTTCATTAGTAGTATATATACGTTTCGAGGTGGATTCTACAAGGTATAAATTACTTTTATTATCAATAAATACAGATTTTATTACAGGGGTTTTTGTTTCTTTAATTGTGTGGCATGAGTTAATATTAGATCAGTTCAGGACTTATACAATTTTTTAGAATATCATAATTTACAGTGTTTTTGCATTGAAACATGTTTTACTAGATTTTACAGAATTATGAATTACAGAGTATATATAAACAGATATATTTTACAGACTGATATTATACAAATAGATATATTTTGTAGACAAATATTATATAGACAGATATTATACAGACATATATTTATCAGACATATTTTTTACAGATATTATACAAACAGATATTTTACAGTATTTATAGAACATCATGATTTCCAAAACCTTAACACTCAGACATTACAGATTATTCAGTCAGATATTACAGTTATTTTAGTAAGATAATACAGTATTTCAGATCAGATTTATAGTGTTATGGTTATTTTGGAATCATGATGAAATAGAAAGATAATTATATATATTAGTATTATACAGTATCAAATCCCTGATGAATTATTTCAGACAGATTCAGTCAGGAGAGCACGATACCATTGCTATTTTCATATCAGAGTGCAATCACATATCTCAGATAGTGTGTGGATTCCGTCAACCGTGCCTATGGAGAGATTGCGGTCTCCCTAGTATTCTGGGTTGAGGAGGCGGTTCGATGAGATAGATACCAGTACCGTGGCTTTGAGAGATTGCAATAAAGGTTGGACTGAAGATTGGTAGAGTATTCAGGTGACTTATCTTGATAGGCCAACCAGAGTTAAGTAGCTTACGGGTCGCACAATCCTGTCATGAGAGGTTAAATCATGACATACAGATTTCCAGGGATATTTCTCAGTTATATATATATATATATATATATATATATATATATATATATATATATATATACACATTTATAGAAGAACAACAGATATATTATATTATTATCAGTATGGATAAATAAAAAACTCAGATAATACAATTGTATTTTAAGCCATGTAGGTGTGAGTTGCACAGTATTTACATGATATCTCAATTCAGTTATTTATTAGTAAATTATTTATGTAAACTCACTTGCCACACATGTTCTAGTAATAACATATTTTTTCTTACTAAGCGTTGTCTCATCCCAGTAAATTAATATTTTTCAGGTGATCCAACTAGACGAGCGGATCAGGCTCCTAGTTAGAGAGGTTGTCTACACTATCCTGTCTGAAGGGTAAGTGTTATCAGGGGATTGTATTTTTTAGTAGTATTCAAGAGTGTTAGGTAGAAGGTGCTGGGATGATGTATAATTATGTATGTATGTTATGGGTTAATACTGGATTCTAGTATTGTAATTATGGATGTATGACTTTAAGCTTTCCGCTACATAGGTGATTTCAACGATATCAGAGTAAAATGATTATTAGTATATTTTATATATTATTTGAAAAAAAAATGGTATGAAATTTCAGGTCGTTACAACATCAATCAATTACACTCCTACGAGCTCTCATTTTGGAAGACAATCTTAAAGATCTTTCCAAAATTATATGAGAATGTTTATGTGAAAGTTAAAGAAGGAAAAACTTCTTTTTGGTTTGATAAGTGGTTGAGCAGTGGTCCTCTTGCGGAGTGTTCTCACGTGGTCTAGTATCCTGAGTTTAAGATTCAAGATTGCTGGGAGTCAGAGAATTGGGATACTGATATGTTGAAAGATTTGGTAAGGGTTGTAGCGACCTGAAAAATTTCGCTTAAATTTCTCTAATACCACTTGTAATAACCTGAATATTTCATATTATAATAATCACTGATAAAGATAACGGAAGTCCTTAAATACTAATTGTCAAATTACTAAACTATCCCAATATAACAATAATATCATTTCTAATATCATAGTTTACATATCCCTAAAAGAATAGTCTGAATACATAAAAAATATGACTTAATTAAATATTTATTTAAAATAAAACCTTTTATCCCACCCACGCTTCCACTGCGCTACTCTGATTACTGTTATGCTCCTTATGGCATCTGAAAAATAATGGATAATCATGGGGTGAGACACCTCTCAGTAAGACGGAATAGATTATCATCAGTGTGTGAAAAATGAGTTTTTTAGTGTGAACATAATACTCTCGTTTATTTAACTGTACATGAAATGATATTTGAAAACTGTACTCACTTGTATAACTAAAAATACCTGAGTTTCTGGATGACATACTTTCGGCTTATTATAGCCCATTTTTCATAAATCACGTATAATTGACATAGTAAAAATAGTAACATGATCTCGTTTTCGTAATTCAGTATAAAACCATCATATTCATAATTATGTATAGAATCTGTCACATTCATAAATCAGTATAAAATCGTCCTGTCATATCATATTAAACAAGATCGCGGCTCAACAGAGCAACATGTACGTATTCAAGATCGTGGCTCAATAGAGTACCATGTACGTATTCAAGATCGTGGCTCAACAAAGCACCATGTACGTATTCAAGATTGCAGTTCAACAGAGTACCATGTACGTATTCAAGATCGCGACTCAACAGAGTACCATGTACGTATTTAAAATCGCGGCTCAACAGAGCACCATGTACATAAATTAAGATCGCGGTTCAATAGAGCACCATGTACGTATTCATGATTGCGGCTCAATAGAGCACCATGTACAATTTATGCATTCTCTTTAACAATTCCATAAAATAGTATAATACCATAACATTTCCAGTACAACATCATAATAATCTCAACAAGTTTAATAACAGAAATTATTCTCATGCCACAAAATTTGATTGATAAATCATAATATATTAATTGTCAGATTTGACTGATAAATCATAATATAATAACTACCTGGAAAAATATTTTTTTGCTGAAGACAAAGATATGATTAATTTCATCTATTTAATTTAATTCCATTATATTCCAAGAAAACTCGATATACTCTAATCCCCGTCGTTTAATTTAATTCCAAATTATTCCCAATAATCTGATATAATTCAATCCCTGCAGTTTAATTTAATTCCAAAATATTCCCCAAAAATATGATATAATCACCAAAAACCATCGTTTCCATATGCCTGAATAATTCGGAAAATCATATTTATTATTTCTATATCCATATTCTTAATTTAATCAATTCAATTTCGAAAATAAACTGACATAATATTTTACTTAAAATACCTGATTTTTCCCAAATACACGTATATATAATATACCAAATTATCATTTTCCTATGCCTGATTATTCAAAAAATCATATATAACAATTCTATAATCATAGACTTCATTTTAATAGGTTGAATTTCCAAAAATATCTGACATAATTTATTCCCCTTACCTTAGCCCTGGAGTGGTACCTACGACGTCCCAACGACGAATCCATTTCGATTAAAACGTTCAGGAGTAGAGCTGAGACTCGGATATGATGTTTGTTTTCGATTTGACTTAGAGACGGAGAGAAATTGAAGAGAGAGGGAGGGAGAGAGCTTGAGGAGAGAGAAAGAGAGAAATGGATGAGATTTTGTTGTCATCTATAAAGTACAAATCGGGCCTAATGTGTTCATTTGGAAGCCTTCTATAGATGGAAAATTTTCAACTGCCTCGACTTGGGAGGTGATAAGAATTAAAAGGGAGCAGTACTCATGGATGGTGTGGGTTTAGCATAAACTTCTTCATAAGAAAGTATCGATATGTATGTGGAAAACCATGTTCCAATGTCTTCCTATTGGTGAGAGAGTGCAGAAACTGGGAATTAATATGGTCTCATATTGCAACTGCTGCATGGCTAAAAAGGAGGAGTCTCTCAATTATGTTCTGAGTAAGGGTTCCATTGCAAGTATGGTCTGAAAGAGAGCAGCGCTTGTCTTGGGAATTCTAAACTTTGATGATGAATCTTGGAGGGTGAAATTAGTAGATGGTTCAGATGTGCCAAAAAATCGACCCAAAAAGGTACGATCATTGGTTTGTTACCTACTATAATTACTTGGAGACTTTGGTTCAAACGTTGTAAAGCATGCATGGAAGATAAGTATGAGTCGGGGAATGCAGTTTGGTTATTGGTGAGGTTTTGGCTCACAAAAATTACAGAAGGAGTGGATGGTTCTCTGCTTTCTATTTTGGAAGAGTTCTAAGTGAAATCGATAACACCAAAGGTTAGAACTCCTCAAAAAGTTGTGTGGGAAAAACCTCTTGTAGGTTGATTGAAGCTAAATATTGATGGCTCTTATAGAGGAAATTCGGGTTCTTGTGGTGGTGGTAGTATCATCTGCGACTCATCAAGTAATATTAAGGCCGCTTTCTCTGAAAAAATTGAGACAGGTACTAATAATGGAGCAGAGTTGCATAATAAAGAATAGATCAGCAATAACTATTTACAAATTTCATCACGAGAATTTTATTTTTTCCCTTATTATATGTTTAATAAAAAAAAGTAGGAATAAATAAGAAATGAATATTCTCTCGATTTCCAAAATTTAAATTATATTCTATCTTATTTCAGTGAATAGATATTGTGCCAAACCAAACATAAGGGTTTTTAAAAAAAATTATGTAATTATTTTTACCCCACTTCTTGTATTTTTTTAAAAAATTTTATTTTTCTAGTTGTAGAAAATCTTCAAATTTTTGATTAAACCATTTTTTTAGTTTTTCAAGATTTATATAGGGCTTTTAGAAAATAATCTAAAAGTTATTTTCTAACTTGCTTATTCAAAATTGAAAATCTCAAAAATCGTGTAGAATTTTTGTTATTATTTGTAAAATTATATATATATATATATATATATATATATATATTTATGAATGAACAATACCTTAATGATTAATGCCTGCAAAACAATGAACTAGTTTATAATTTGATGCATGTATGAATTGCTTTCAATATGGTTCCTTATTTAATACCAACAAGTAAGCAATTAATGGATATTTGCTTTAGGTAATGTTGGATGTTATTGCAATACTATTTTGAGAATTTTATGCAAAGAAAGAAGAGGCCTAAATGTTTTTTTTTTTCATTGTTTGGTATCAAATTTTAGATGTGATGTGAAAATGTCACTTTTTTTCATTTTTGGTTGGGATGGCAAAACGAGTTGAAACCCGATGGGTGATTCGTGACCTGCCCGCTTAAACTGAGTTTGGATTTAATACAAACTAACCCCTTACAAACAAGTCAAATCGGATCGGACCCATTTATTAAGCAAGTTAGGCGGATTCGGGTCGGTTCACTCGTCGGGTGACCCCGTTTAAAAATAAAATGAAGGAGTATTTTTTAAAAAAATAAAAAATAAAAAAGTCATTTTATATGAAATGTTTAAAATTTTTTAAAATAAATAAATTTTATTTTTTAAATGGGTGGATTTGGGTTTACATAGTAGTCACCCGTTAATAAACGGGTCAATCCGAATCCGAACCTGTTTAATACCGACCCGTTTATAACTCGCCCAAACCCGAATTGTTAACCTGTTTTGCCACCCCTAATTTTGGGTTTATGTCTATCACAATTACTTGGTTGAATTATGAGTTAAAATAGAATGTTGGTTAACTCAATATAAAAGATTTGATCATAGCAATTGTTAAAGTTATGGTCTATTTCACTATAGGATCACTTTGTTTGTGTGAGTATGGTAAGATAAATACAAAAATAAAACCCTAGTCACGATCAATGGTAAGTTGGACTTAAAGCTAACAAAATGTGTTGTTATCGACAGGTGACTCATAACCCTACATTTAAATCGGGTTTGAATTTAGATAATAATGACCCGTGAAAAAAAAATGTAATAGTGTGGGACAAAAGGTTTGTTTTCTTTTAAAATAAAATATATACTGAAATTGTATTTTTCTTTTTTAGGGAATTCTTTTTGTTTAAGACATAGATTATGAGTTAGAATTTAGAAAGAAAATTTGTAGGCTAAGATGGTAGCTTTAATATTATTATACAATTAAACTCAAAGGTGTTGAAATATTAAAGATATTATATAAAGATAAGTTTATTAAATATATTGTTGTTTATTAATAGATACTAGCTTATGACCCCTTAATTAATTGAAGTGGAACAGATGTATTTTAATCATCTGTTCATAAATAGGTCAACCTAAACCAACGCATTAAAGCATCGTCCATTACCCACACGCAACTTTTTTGCCATTCTCACTTAGTCTTTGATTGGGGCATAGCTCTGACCTATAAAAATTAAAAAAAGAAAATAGATTTCTGTTTTTTAAAAATAAAAAATGAAAAAGACAGTACTAACCCCATGTTCCCATAAAAAGGAGATGAATTTCTAACTGCATTTTTCTCATCTTCCAACAAAAAATATCCAAGTTTTCTTTGTCATACTATAACTACAAATTTTTACCTTAAAATGATACAGTAAAATTTGTGTAAATACTCAATTTTTATCTTAAACGAGAAAAGAGTAAGTACAATTTGCATGTGTTCTTTACAATTAAAAAAAAAAAAATTTCCTCTCATTCAATCTCCTTGAAATGATCTGTCAATTGAGGTTTTAAAGAGTGTGTTCCTAAGTGGCACAGTGATAAATTTAGACAATAGATTTAATGATTTTCTAAATGATGAATTTTTATTTGATCTCATGGATACAAGTTTAATCACGAAGAGCAAATGTCTAAACAAAGGACAAATTACAGAATAATGATTGAATATTTAAAATTATTTTGATTTCTAATTAATTTTCATGGTGTAACAACGTAAGCAAGTCTAGTTGCAAAAAAATGTGTGAGGTTATAATTTTCTTCAGGTTGTGTCAAGATTGGAATCCCCAAGAACTCAAATGAGACTATTTATACTGTGGTGATAAGATTTTGTGAAATCCTAATCATGACATAGGCTTATGGATAAGCTAATATATATTTAATTGGTTAAGCTAAAAGGTGCTTTTCTTAAAGAAGCTCAATCATGTGCCTTTTGAAAAAAACAAAAATGATTCATTATAAAATTTTATTTTCACTAATCAAATTAATTTTAAGCATAAAAAAATGTTGCAAGTATCCTTCTTTCAAAACTAGGCTGCATACAGGCTTGCCATGTGGTAAAGGCTTAACTTGAAGTATTTGGACACTCTTGATAGTAGCTATTGTGTAGAATTAAATTCATGTATTTTCTACCCTTTTTAGGAAGTCCATACTCCTCGAAACGTTACGGAACTCTATGAATCCTATGTAAAACAATCTATGAATTTTCATGATTTTAGAGGGTCAAGTGTTGTAAATTGAGCCATATGATGCCTTGCAAAATAGTCCATAGTCCTTTATGAATTTGGAGGCTTGGATTTTGTAGGGTGAATTATGACACTAATGCAAAATAGTTTATGGATCTTCATGATTTTGGAGGCTTTAGTTATTTAAGTTAAGCCAAGCTCATGCTTACATTGCTAGTTTGACCTATTTATTTTTTACACTATTGGGATTTTAGGGCAAGTGCGTGTGTTTGTGGGCCACCCAAATATTGTCTTCCTTGACATTGGAATTGTGCATGTCATTGCAATGACTTTGCCCAACCAATACAATACTATTATAGAAATATTTTCACATAGATTGCACTTCTGTATAGTTGTCGTTGTAGTTTAGTTGTTAAACAAAGGTTTATTGGTTTTGCAACATAAAGGGTTTTCTTTTTTATCCTTCTCCCCCCTCATGATCAAGTCTAGATTTTCCTTCTCCTCTCTCTCTCTCTCTCTCTCTCTCTCTCTCTCTTCTTGCTTTTCCTATTCTTATGCATGATTTAGCTTAGGTAAGAGACGAAGTAGGTCCTAAGAATTGAAGTTGTTGTTTTTGGTCATCCTTCATGTTGGATTCAATTGATGGTTTTCTAGAGTCTATTTGTGCCTAATGTCTAATTATCCAATCTTGATGGTGATGGTGGTAGGGTCCCTCCCAGGCTAAAAGGTGGGTATTGAGGCATTAGAGAACCCCATGTATGTGGCTTTGATGATGTTGGTGTTGTTGCTTCTAGTTGTTGTGTTCATGTCTTTCTTGGTTTTGGCCACTTATAATTGTGTAACCTCTACCCAACTAGACACTTTTTTGCCGATGCCTTATTTTTGTATCTCACATCTATTGGCATTGTATATATATACCACTATAGCTAGTGGTAGGAGGTATGTACTTGTAAAAGGGTTCACGGAGTTTAACCAAGTACTATGTGTAGCCCTTGGCAACAAGACGAGCTTTAAGACACTTGATAGATCCATCGAGTAAGTATTTGTTCCAAAACACCCATTTGGAACCCACAATGTTGGTGTTGCTGGGGAGGAACAAAAATCTAGGTGCGATTATTTTTTAGGATTTGAACTTCTTCATCCATGGTAGCAAGCCAAGCAGGATTCTTAGCAGCAGATTTGAAGCCTTTTGGCTCAGTGGATGCAAGAAGAGTAAAAAGAAGTCTAGAGGATTTCACAAGGCTAAGATGTGCCGGGTGACGAGTTTTAAAAATACCGGCATTTGCTTGCGTGAGCATTGGTTGGGAGCCTAATGGGGCCGCTGTAATAGGAGTGAGAGTAATGATAGGCAACTCAATGTTGGGCTCAAGAGAAGCCAGTCAGAGGTCCAAGTGCAACAAAGATGGACCTGCATAAGAATTAGCTGCTTGCAAAAACTCATCCACTTAATTAGAACAAATAATACATGGGGTGGATCTGGATTGAGGAATATGTCAGGAAGGTGGTGCAGGAGAAGGTAGGAGCATGTCTGTATGGAGAAAACTGGGTTCTAGAAATTTGTAGATGTGGATGGAGGATATGGATTGAGCCTGGGAAGTATGTTGGAAAGGGAAGTGGTTCTCATCAAATTGGGCATGTCAAGTGATATAAAGTCTAGAGGTGGTGGGGTCAAGACAACGAAATCCTTTGTAAAAGGAACTGTAACCTATAAAAATGCAAGGAATACTATGAGGGGAATATTTTTTAGTCATGTAATCATGTAAGCAAGGATAAACATGACAACTAAAGGGATGAAAGTTTTCATAATTAGGAGAGGAACCATACAGAAACTCAAAAGGGGACTTTCCTACGAGATGCGGTATGGGCAAACGGTTTTTTTTTTTGTTTTGTTTTGGAAAAAGAGGGCGGCACCTCCTAAACTTTATTAGAAAACCCCTCACTTATGGCGGAGGAAAATCGTGATTACAATTTTGAGACTCTAGGACAATAAAAACAAAATTCCAAGACCCTAAAACTAACTTAACCAACATAAACCAAACCAAAAAACCAAACACCAACAACCAAAAAAACTAAGAAACTAAACCACTAAAAGTGAATTAACACAAAACATCATGAGCGCAAAGAAGGAAAACCCAACAAGTCCAATCGAATCATTCCCCTGACTTGCTGAGGAAGATCATCTTGGCAACTATATGATCAAGAAATACCAGATTCATCCTATTTGGCAAAGAAATCTGCACTTTTATTTGCCTCCCTATAAACATGTTCCACTTTGAGCTGTATGCCTCTTAATGCTAGCATAAATTCTTCCCACAAATCCCATAAGTTCCAAATCGAGCACTTCCCAGAATTTATCCACTGAACCAACAAAGCAGAGTCACATGCAATCTCCACTTGATTAAATCCGAGATCTTTGCACAGATTAATCCCTAAAATAATCGCCTTCAATTCAGCCATGTTATTTGTTCCATAACCCAATAATGAGGAAAAAGCTGCTTTAAATAAACCTTTTTCATCTCTTATCATGCCTCCACCACCACAATTCCTTGGGTTACCTCTACAGCTCCCATCCACATTCAGCTTAACCCAACTTATCCTAGGTTTACACCATCTGACTACACGAGGAAGACGAACCCCAACATTTTTTACTTGAATATCCAAAGCATGAAGGACTGCAATATTCGTGCAAGAAGCAAGTCCACATTTATTTAACTTGTTTGAAATGGATCTCAGCCAATATTTAATATCAAGCCACACAGTTCTCACCGAATCATGAATTGATTCCATCATGGCTCTACATCGACGAGTCCAGAGTCTCCAAATGATGAGACTAGGTATAAGACCTACAAAAATGCCTAACTGTGAGGCCCGTCTTGCACAACTAAACCAGACATTAACTCTGCCTTTCCAAGTACTTGTTGTCATACAACTAACACCCAACACCACTGCTGCTTTTTTTCATTCCTCCTGAGTAAAAGATCCAGTGCAAAACACATGGTCTAGAGATTCAATCTTGGCATTTGAACAACAATCACATCAAGAGGCCATCTGGACACCTACTTCTTTAATACGAGTATCAACCGGAAGACAAGCGAACCAAAACTTCCATATACAAATTGACACCCTTTTTGGCAACATAGGATGCCAGATCCATTTTGCAACTGAGAATTCCTCTTTATGCTCCCTTATAATTTCCCAAGCACTTGTCGTGGTGAATTTTCCATCTGTTGAAGGTTCCCAAATTACTGTATCAGGACCCTCCTTGCAAGAAATAGTAGAGTTCATTACTTCTCCAGCCTGATCTTCACCCGACAGTTCCACTAATAAATCAACATTCCACCCATCTCTATCCTAACAATCTCGAGTTTGAAGCTTATGGTTACTGATTTCTTGAACCTTAGCACAAAGGGGTTCGGAGGCTAACCAACGATCAAACCAAAAAGAAGCCGACCCTTCTTTAATTCGAACACGGACATGCTCTAAAACTTCAGGAACCACACGAACAATCGATCTCCAAAATCTGGTTCCTTTCTCTAGTTTCATTTCTCTAAAATGGTGTTTCTTATACAAATACTTGGCTTTAAAGAATTGAGTTCACAGATTATCCATAGTTAACAATCTCCACACAAACTTCATATGCAATGATTTTTTTACCTCCTCCAAATCTCTAACACCCAAACCACCCTCACAAACAAGCTTACAAATATTAGACCAAGAACGCCAATTCCTTTTCCTTTTATCATTTACTCCACTCCAAAAAAATTTTGATAACATAGAATTTATCTTTTTGAAGACATTAGTAGGAATGTCCAATACCGCCAATTGATGAACCGTCATTGATGATAATACATGCTTAATTAAAATTAGGCGGCTCCCTTGAGATAAAAGCTTAAATTTCCAACCCGCTATTTTTTTGCTCAATTTATCAATTAGGGGTCCTAAAATACGGGCTGTAAGCCGACCCGATACCAAAGGAACACCCAAATATATAGCAGGAAAACCTCCTTTCGCAAAGCCAGTCGTCCTTAACAGAGATCTCTTTCGAACAAAAGTAATTCTCTTTGACAAAAAAATACTTGACTTTTCTTTATTTATCAATTGACTAGACCAATCCTCATACTTCTTCAAAGTCTTAATAAGCATTCGAATGAAACTTCTCTTGCCATTAGCAAAAATAAGAATGTCATCAGCATAGAGAAGGTGAGATACCAAAGGCGCCCGACGAGGATGATAGTAAGCCCCTATCTTATTCTCTATAAAATTTTTCTTTAGAAGTCGAGAGAGAACTTCCTGTAAAATAATAAAAAGATAAGGAGATAAAGGATCTCCTTGGCGAAGCCCTCGAGAAGGTTTAAAGAACCCTTTATAAGTGCCATTCATCATAATGGAGAACCAAGGAGAGAAAACACATTCCGCCACTAAACCACAAAATCTTCGAGAGAAACCAAAGCTTTCCAGAACCAAGTTTAAAAAATCCCAATTGACTCTATCATATGCCTTAGCCATGTCCACTTTGATCATTACATTTCCACCATTAGACTTCTTATGCAGAGAATGAACCATTTCTTGAGCCAAAGAAATATTTTCAAATATACTTCTACCAGGAATGAAAGATCCCTGTTCTGGAGAAATCAAAGCAGACAATAAACCTGTCATCCTTGCAACAATAATTTTTGAAAAAATTTTATAGATAATACTACAAAGACTAATAGGCCTAAACTTGTCAAAACTCTGAGGATTCTGAACTTTTGGGATTAGAACAATGTAAGATGTAGAATAAAATCTAGGAAGAGGGGACCCATAAAAAAAAATCTCTAACTGCATCGATCATGTCTTCTTTTACAATAACCTAGCAATCTTGGAAAAAAGTAGAGCCAAAACCATCCGGACCTGGGCTATTATTTCTTGTGATAGAAAGAATAGCATACCTTGTCTCCACCTCAGACGGTTCACGACACAGATCAATATTCTCCTCTTCAGAAACCATAGGAGATATTATATCAACAAGGTAGTAGTACTAAAAGCATCAACCCAGAAATGAGTAGGAGTGTTAGAATGGAAAAGGAGAGCCAAACCTGTCTCAATCACATGACGGTGTTTCCTTTCGGCCCGACTGTTTTGGGCGGTGTATATGGGCAAAAAAGTTGATGATGAATGCCAGAAGTACGAAGGTGTGCTTTAAAGCTGTTGCTAGCGAATTTTGCACCACCATCACTTTGAAAAATTTTTATATGGATAGAATGACGATTTTCTACAAATTTTTGAAATTGAAGAAAAGTATTATAGAAGTCAAATTTTAATTTCAATGGGTAAAGCCAAGTGAAACGAGAAAATCCATCAACACATAAAACATAGTATGCAAAACCCAAATTTGAAAAGCAACTTAAGATGACTTTTTGGTTACTTATGAGTGCAATGTTCATAGGCGGGGTCAATTTTGTAAATATAAGAATACACTAGAAGATAATTATATATTATTTTATTATGTATTATAACATATTAATTATCAATGTAACAAAATTTAATTTTGGAATGAAGAATAAGAAGCATCGATTAATTTAAATTAATATTAAAATTTAAAAATACTAATTTAATTAATAATACTATTTTAAAAGTGTTTATATATAGTAGTTATCACTTAACATAAGTACTTTTACAAAAAAATGGCGTTTGCCTTGCACTACAATAAAACTTATTGTGATAAGTGTTTTTCTGGAATTTCTTTTCTAAGAACTAAAATTTTGAAAAGCAGCTTAAGATGACTTTTTGGTTACTTAAAAGTAACACCGTGCATAGGTATGGTCAATTTTGTAATTACAAGAATACATTAAAAGATAATTATATATTATTTTATTATTTGTTATAACATATTAATTATTAATGTAATGAAATTCAAATTTTGGAATGAAGAATAAGAAGCAACTATTAATTTAAATTAATATTAAAAATTTAAAATACTAATTTAATTAATAATATTATTTTAACACAAATTAATATGATAATCATATGTTATAAATATAAATTAAGAACAATATTATTGTTAATAAAAAATAATATTAAAAATATTTAAATATGAATTAAAATAACATTGAACATTAATATTAATTAAATTATTAATTAAAAATTAATCTTATATTATATTATTATGCATTATAACCTATTAATTGTTAATAAAATATAATAAAATTATGGAATGAATAAAAAGAATCATCTATAAATTAAAATTAAAATTAAATAAACTAAAAATTTTAATTTGGCTATTACATACTATTTTTAACACATAAATTAATGTGATAGTCATGTGTTATAAATATAAATTAATAACAAGATTATAGTTAACTAATAAATAATATTATACTATTTTAGTTAATATTTGAATTTTAATCATAAAGTTAACATAGTTATCATTTAAAATTTTAATAATATAAATATCAATGTTTTTATTTAAAATGTATTTAAAAAATACATATTAATTATTATAATTCAATTTTGAATTGAACAAGAACTTTATTAGTTTAATTTATACTAAATAAATAAAAAATTTTAAATTATTTTTATCATAATATGTTAATAATAATCTTATATTATTTTTAACAGTAAATATTTAAATTTTAATTATAAATAATTAAAATAATTATTAATAAATTTTTTTAATTAAAAATATTAACATATATAATTTTAAAATAATAAAATAAGTATCTAGATACCATTTATTTTAAACACAGCCTAACACTCTTTATAACTTTCAATATTTTTTTTTTTTCAATTCAACCCTTATTTTTAGCATCTACTAAATTTAATATTTTTTAAAAAAAAAATACTTTTACATAAATAATTCTAAAAAAATCCTCAACCCATCATGCCATCTATGTCTGAAACTATACATCATTTAAGGAAATCTAATATTTTAATTAAAAATTTATGTGAGGATTAATGGTTTAAAAACAAAAATAGTACATCTGATCATGGTGGGCAACTCAACATCTTCTGCACTTCCTTCTATTTGGGATTATCATGTTAGGTTGCTCACCATAATATATAAAAGTGGAAACCACTTTGCCTATTTTTAAATTATTTATTTGGGGTATAGCTAAGAATGCAATCCTGTCAGTCATGGCATCTTGTGCCAACTGCTGTGTGATGAATTATGTGCAGCTTCTCGTCCTCATCCATTCTATTCCTCCTCAAAAGAACCTCCATGATTTGATGGAACCCAAAGCTCTCTCTCTCTCTCTCTCTCTCTCTCTCTCTCTCACCATCTCTGTCTTCGAGATAAAATCCTCCACTGTTAACCCTTTGGGCTTTAAGTCTCTTTTTCTCATTTTCAAATGAGATAAATGAATTGGCTGCTCTACTTTTACTACTTAAATATTAAGATATTATGAAATCAAAAAAAATTATAATCTTTTAGAGCTAGATTTGTGTTATTAAAATTGTAATATAATTTTTTTTGTTCTCTTTATTTAACTATTTTCAAAGCCAATTATTGAATTCAATTTAAGTAGCTTAAATACATATTTTAAGTAAATTATGTAGATGGGTTTTACCTCCATGCAGTATTGCTTTATCAAGTTTTTGTCCATTGTAAAGTGCTTAATAGCTTCCTGATGGAGTGCTCTCACGTCGGTTCAAGAGATGAGGAAATTAAGAATATTCATAAGAAAGACTAATCCAATCATTGTAATAAATATCTAATAATACATATTTTAAATTGTATGTACCATTATAATAAATATTTATTTTTAATTATCTTTTATAATTTTATTTTATTTTTCAAAATAAAAAAAAATTATGATTGACACTTATGAAAGCCAAAGAAAACCCTTTGTTATGTTTTTATATTCAATGTATACAATAAAAATAATTAAAGTCTAAGCAGGCTTAAGACTCTCCATACTAAGTTCTTATGGTGTGAAATTTTAAAAAGCTATTATAAAATTATGAACTAATATAAATGATTAATGCGTTTATTAAGGAATTTTTTTTATATTTTTAAAAAAATATTAAATAATAGGATAAGAAATATACATGTTTAGAATTTTAAATTATCATCATATGGTGAAAAAAAATATCTACATATTTATGAAAAACTTAGACAACTTTTAATCATTCTATTTTTAAAGAAATCTTTGGATTTAAAAATTATAATTGTAATAATATTTTAAAAATATGGATGTCGCGACATCTCGGGCGCGCGTGTGCCTTGGGGTGGCGAAATTAAAATTGTTTTATATTTTTGGGAAAAATGGTGTAATGAAGTTGCTACTAATCTTTTTGTGTGGTTAGAACACTTAATTACTACCCAGTTAAGGGTAGAATTGGTTTGCGTTACCAAAGTCGGGATCGAGAGTTCAGTTACGCAAGGAGAAGGTACGAGCACCCCCTACGGGCTCGTTGTTACGAACGGTACCTAATTAATTAAGAATTATCCCAAATTTAATTTAATAGATCTTTAAAATTACTCCCTTTTAGTGAATTTTTGAAATACACTCAAAATATATATATATATATATATATATAATCTATATTCCCTCAAAACCGGGGTACGTGAAGTTCGAAAGCTCACACTCCCTTTTTGAAATCATAGAGACCAAAATCGAAAATAATTAATAACGAAAATATCATAATAACAAAATGACAATAAATTAATACAAATTAAAAAAATAATACAATTAAAAATACGTATAATAATAATAATAATAATAATAATAAAAAAAAATGATAATGGTAATAATGATAATAATAATGACGATAATAATAATAATAATAATAATTATTATTATTATATAGCAATAATAAATGATAAATAATAATAATAATAGTAATAAATATAAAAATAATAATAAATAATAAATAATGATAATAGTAATAATACACTCATTTACATATCAATAATATCATAATAGTATCATAATAATTCAACACATGATAATAATAATAATACATACTACCTAATACACACATTATAATAGTAATAATAACAAGTAAAAATCATAATGATACACACATCTAATATCCCATAAATACAACTATACTAATATGGAAATAACTAAACACTCACGTAAATCATATAACATACACACATGGAAAGAAAAAAAATGAAGTTATGGCAACCCTAAAATTTAACATACATTATATGGAAACTCTAAAGAAGACCAATATACGATAACATGGACTTCCTAAAACTTAATTCACAAGATATACATATGGAAGTAATTAAATCCTAACCATGCAAACCAACCAATGCCCTGCACATAATACACATAAATATAGGCATGAAACCATTACAACATGCCAACAATGAGGTGCAAACCATGATTTAAGCAATACCACAAAAATGTTGAACATAATAAAATACAATAACCGAAATTTGAACTATCAAACATTAAAAATCCTACTACAATAATTTTAACATGCATAATAGACACGACAAGAATTCAAACTTTAAATATAAACACAGACTCCAAAAAATTCCACAATAATAATAATACTTTAATAAATACAAATCAAAAAAATAAAACGTGAACATCCTCTGAACAAATATTATAACATTGAAAAATCCCAAAACAATATCAAGAACTCAACTTTTAAAAATTAACACAAGCTCAAAAAATTCCACAATAATAACAATAATCATTCTATAATAAATACTAAAAAAAAATACAAACTTGAATACTAAATATAGATGACAAGATGAATGTTAATTATTTAATATACCTATTATGAAAACAACCTAAGTAAGGAAATTAGACCTACCCTACATAATGAAGACCCAAGCATTAGAATAAATCAACACAAACAAAAAAAAATGAAAATAAAAATAAACAAAGTAGAAACAAGAAAGAAAAAAAAGAAAAAGAAAAAAGAATGATACGTGCACGCGTGTGTGGGGAGGAATAAGTGGCTGGCATGCAAAAGGAGCTCACCCCCGGGGGGGGGGGGGGTGTGGGGTGGTGGCTGCGGAGAACGGAGCAGGGAGCGACGACACTGGGAGGTTTTGCCGTCGGGGCTCGTGGTGGTGGCTGTGTTGCCGACCGTAGCCGTGGAGGTCTGAAGCAGTTGTGGCTTCGGGGAACCGTTGCTGGCAGCAGAGGAGAGTTGCAGTAGAGGTGGTGGCGCACGGCAGCAGTAAAGGTTGTCTCGACTGGCTGGCTGGTGCGTGGCTGTGCAGCACAACAGATTGGTGCTTGGGGTTTCTTGCAGCAGTCTGTGGCCGGACTGAGGTGGCTGGAGAGTTGCGGCAAGGGGCTTCAGTGATGGTGGCTGGCAGCAGCGACTGGAATGGTGACTGCGTGAAGGATGCAGCAGGAATTCTTGAGCAGAGAGAGAAAGAGCTGGAAGGAGGGGGAGAGAAGGGAGAGTTAGGGAGCGACGACACTGGGAACTTGCGGGGGTGCCTGTGTGTGGGTGGTCTGTGCGAGAGGGCAGAGAGAGAAATAAGATGAGAGCTAGGTTTTTTTTTTATATTTTATTTTGTGTTTTCTACCCCGGCCCCCCGGCTGTGTGTATCCTGCTATATATATAAAAAAAATTCAAAACCCTAAAGAGCCCCCTTTTTTGTGTTTTTTTTATCTTTTTGTAATAATAATAATAATAATAATGGATACCTTTTGTTATATTTGGCTCAGAAAAGAATATGGTGTCTACAATGGATATATTTATAAGTAATAAATATATAAATATCCCTACATATATGTTCTCTAATCTATAATGAAAGTATAAATACTTTCATTTTATTTTTTTATCTACATTTGTTCATTTATCTTTAATTGCATAGATTTGTTTATATTTTGTGTTCACGACAAGTTTATGTTATGAATTCTCAATTTATTTTTAAATTTTTAATTTTTTTCTTCACTTTTGCTTGTGATTTATATAACTTCTCTCTCAATTTTTGCAAATCTTTGCACACATAACATATGTTATCACCAATAATCTCTCGACAAATAATTTAATTGAAGTGTAAACTAGTCTAATTTGTTGTTTTTACCTTCAATTTTAATTTTCTTATCTTCAATTACATAATTTTTTTTCTCTAGGACATATTTATGCTATAAATTATCAAAAATTTCTTAAAGTCCTGTATTTTTTCATTATCAGAGGCGATTCATAAAGATGATTCTATCTGTCTTCAAGCCCTTTATCATTTCTTGATTAGTTCTTTTTATCTAAAGTGTGAACTGGTTTGATTATTTTTTCCTTACCTTTAATGTTTGTTCTCTTATCTTTAATTGCACAATTTTATTTTTGGGTCTAGGATGACTATGGTATGAACTCTCAATTTCTTTTGGAATTATTTTTTTCTAAACTTTTGTAGGTGATTTTGTTTATTTAACTATCAATTTTTTTTAGCTCATCTATACAAACAATATCGGTCGTTACATTTGTTAAGTTGAAATGGAAACAGAGAAAATATAGAAACGAAGAAAATGGAAACGCCTTGAAGAGGATGAGCCGCAGCGGAGGAGAATGAGCATGCCAAATTCATTCCATCAAAAAACACAATTATCACGTGCTCAAATAATCCATTAAAAACCATGTGCTCATTATCCATTAGAATGTAATAATTCCTTTCCTTCTATATCTATCCTATGTATCTATAAATAAGAATATTTGTATTGTGTGAAGAGTGTGAGTGAAGTGAGTGAGCGAGGAGTGTGAGAGTGCTAAAGGTGAGAGAGAAAAAAGTGTGAGAAGAGTTGAGTTGAGTGTGTGTCTCCTCCTCTTATTTTTCTCCTATATTATAGTATATTCGATGTGCTCTGTGGATGTAGGTCAGATTAGACCGAACCACGTAAATCTGGTGTTCTTATTTTGTGTGATTACTTTGCTTGTTTGTGTGATTATTGTTCTTAGATCCCTAACAAGTGGTATCAGAGTCAGGTTGGAGCAAAGTCACCAAATCAAAGCAAAATTTCCAGATCGGAGCAGATTGGAGGTCCCAGGAGCTATATTGTGCTAATTAAGTGTCTAAGGAAAATTCTGTCTAGAAAAGTGGGATTTAAGCAGTCCATTGTGACCCCCCACTTCTCTGAAAATTTACCTGGTGTAATTTAACACAATCATCATTGGGCTCCACTACCACATTAGCAAACATGTCAGCACTAGGCTCCACTACCACGTCAGTAGACACATCAGCACTAGGCTCCATTGCCACATCAGCAGGCACGACAAAACTAGGTCCCACTACCACGTCATCATTGGGCCCTACTTGCCACGTCAGCGCCACTTGCCACGTTAGCTCCATGTCATCACCGAGTCCCACCTATCACGTTAGTAATTTGTTAACAACGTTAATTAACATCGTCAGTAATGACATCAGAATATTCTGTTAAATGGGAGTATATTTCGTTAAGTTTAACGGAAAGTCGACCAATTTTGACCATAAGGTTTGACTAGATTTTCTTTAAATGACTTGAACCATTTCTAAGGTTTTTAGCCGTTCCGAATCCAACCGTGCTGTCCATTTGAGTTGATTCCATCTCTAAATTGACAAATCGAGATGTTGAACGAAAATAGCTCAAAGATCGAGATGTTTAATGACACCAACTTCGATTTCTAAAAGATGCAGATCGAAGACTACTTGTTTGGTAATGAGTTGCACTTACCATTGAAGGAAAAGCCAGATTCCATGAAGGAGGAAAAGTGGGAGTTGCTTGATTGAAAAGCTCTCGGAGCTATCAGGATGACGCTGGCAAAGTCTGTTGCCTTTAATATCAAGCACATGACAACCACCAAGTCTCTTATGGATGCACTCTCCAACCTGTATGAGCAGCCATCAGCCGCCAATAAGGTACACTTAATAAAGAAGTTATTTACCATGAACATGTTCGAAGGTTAAAGTTTTAGTAGACATCTAAATAATTTCAACGAGTTATTAGACCAGCTCGCCTCAGTTGAAATCAAGTTTGATAGTGAGATCCGTGCCTTACTGATTCTTAGTCAGTTGTTTGAGAGTTAGAAAGGTATTGTTACTGCGATTAGTAGTTCCGCAAGAAAATCAAAGCTGAATTTTGATGAAGTCGTCAGCATGATATTGACGAAAGAGATCAGGATGTCAATCACTACTTCCACTTCAAGTTCAGCATTGAATGTGGAAAGTTGAGAGAGAGAGATTCATGGAAAGGAAGCGGGCATGGCCGATCAAAAAATCGTGGTAGATCTAGGTCCAAGTGATCCAAATCCAGAAATCCCAAAGGTTCCTAGAGCACAAAGAACATTGAGTGCTGGAAATGTGGAAAGTTCGATCATTTCAGAAACCAGTGCAAATGTCCAAGAAAGGAATATAAGGTGAAGATAGAAGCAAATGTTGTTTCAGAAGAAGGTGATATGTTGATATGCTCTTTGGAGAGCAAGAAGGAGTCTTGGGTCTTAGAACTTGATCTTAGTTGGTCAACTGGCAGATGAGGGATACATCACAACATTCATTGGCGATGAATGGAAGATTTCAAAGGGTGCATTGACGATTGCACGAGGTTAGAAAAGTGGAACGCTTTATGTGACTTCTAATGCATGTATGTCTATTTTAGTTGCTACAGAAAATGTCAATAGCAACATTTGACATCAACGACTTGGTCACATCAGTGAGAAGGGACTCAAGGTGATGCACTCAAAGGGAAAGTTGAGTGATCTACGGTAAGTAGAGATTGATATGTGCGAGGATTGTATACTCGGGAAATAGAAGAGGGTTAATTTCTAGACATTCACTAATACCCTAAAGAAGGAGACACTTGAACTAGTCCACTCAGATGTATGGGGACCGACGACTATCTCATCCCCCAGTGGAAGGAATTACTTCGTGACGTTTATTGACGATCATTCTTGGAAGGTATGAGTTTACTTCCTGAAATACAAATCTGATGTCTTTGATGCTTTTAAAATTTGGAAAGCAATGGTTGAAAATGAAATTGGTTTGAAAATCAAGAAGATGACAACCGATCAAGAAACTGAGAACCGATAATGGTGGTGAGTATGGTAACACAGAGTTTAAGAAATTATGCTATGAGCATGGTATCAGGATGGAAAGAACTATGTCAGGTACGCCTTAGCACAACGACATAGCCGAGCGGATGAACTGAATATTGACTGAAAGAGCCAGAAGCATGCGTATGCACTCAAGCTTATCAAAGCAGTTCTGGGCAAAAGCAGTCAATACAGCAGCATACTTGATTAACAGGAGTCCATCAGTACTATTGGGCAACAATCTATCAGAAGAGGTATGGAGCGGAAAAAAGGTGATACTTTCACATTTGAAAGTTTTTGTTTGTGTAGCATATGTGCATGTTAATGATCATGTCAGAAACAAGCTTGATCCAAAGTCTCGAAAATGCACCTTCGTCGGTTATGGTGAAGATGAGTATGGGTATTGCATTTGGGATGATGAAAACAAGAAAGTGATTAGAAGTAGAGATGTGATATTTAATGAAAAGGTGATGTACAAAGACAGACACACAATAGAACCAACAGAACCCACATAACCAGTTCAAAATGAAACAATCGATGTAGACTTGGATCCTAAAAGGTTTCAGGACATAATAGTGAAACACCGAGAATCTTCAGGCAGATGAGACACAACAGCAAAATACCAAGATTCCTTAGGCAGAGGAACCTGTGGAGCAGATTGTCGCACCACCGTCTCCTGCTCTAGCTCTGGAGCTTAGGAGATCTTCTCGGTAGCATGTACCAAATAAGAGGTATATGAATTATTTACTTTTTACAGATAGAGGAGAACCTGAATGCTATGATGAAGCATGTTAGGCGGGAGATTCGAGCAAGTGGGAGCTTGCAATGAAGGATGAGATGAAATCCCTCAACTCCAATAAAACGTGGGAACTAGCTAAGTTGCCCAAAGGTAAGAAGACTCTTCACAACAAGTGGGTATACAAGATAAAAGAGGAGCATGGCGGATCCAAGAGATACAAAGCCCGATTGGTAGTCAAAGGCTTCAAGCAGAAGGAAGGAATTGACTACACTAACATTTTTGCACCGGTTGTTAAGTTAACAACCATCAGATCAGTCTTCAGCATTGTTGCCTTAGAGGATCTACATCTCGAGCAGTTGGATGTGAAGACAACATTTATTCATGGTGATCTTGATGAAGAGATTTACATGCACCAACCATAAGGATTCTCAGTAAAAGGTATAGAAGATCTTGTGTGCGGATTGAAGAAGAACTTGTATGGTCTCAAACAACCTCCCAGGTAATGGTACAGAAAATTTGACAGCTTTATGCATGTAAAAGATTTTCAAAAGTGCAATGCCAACCACTGTTACTACTTCAAGAGGTATCATTCTGGTTATGTCATACTATTGCTATATGTCGATGACATGTTAGTTGCAGGACCAGATATAGGAGAAATCAGGAAATTGAAGCAGCAAATGTCAGAGGAGTTTGACATGAAGGACTTGGGTTCAGCCAAACAGATACTTGGGATGCAGATCTCTAGAGATAAGCAACAGGGAACGTTGCGGTTATCTCAGTCGGAGTATATTAGCCGTGTTTTACATAGATTCAACATGAGCAGCGCCAATGCAGTAAATACGCCATTGGGTGGTCACTTTCGTCTCTCCAAGGATCAGGCTCCTCAGACAGATGAAAAGAAGGACTTCATGGCTAAGGTACCTTACGCCTCAGCCATTGGAAGTCTCATAAACGTCATGGTTGGTACTAGACCAGACATTAATCAAGCAGTGAGAGCTATCATCAGGTTTATGTCAAATCCAGGGAAGACTCACTGAAATTAGTGAAGTGGATTTTGAGATATCTACGTGACACTATTGATAAGTGTCTATGTTTTGACAAAGGAGATTTGAAAATTTGAGGATATGTTGATGCTGATTTTGCAGGTGAAATTGATCATCCCAGAAGCACCACCAGATATGTGTTCACTGTTGGCACAATAGTTGTTAGTTGGATGTCAAAGATACAAAAGATTGTTGTTTTATCCACTACAGAAGTTGAGTATGTAGCAGTAACAGAAGCCAGTAAAGAGATGATTTGGCTTCAAGGTTTGTTAACAGAGTTCGGAATAAATCAAGAAAGAAATGTTTTGCACAACGATAGTTAGAGTGCGATACATCTGGCAAAGAACTCTGCATTTCATTCCAGAACCAAACACATTGAATTACGTTATCATTTCTTCAGATCTCTATTAGAAGATGGAGTGTTGACACTGGAAAAAATCCAAGGTAGTAGGAATTTGAAAAATATGTTGACAAAGGTGGTGACTATAGAGAAGATGAAGTTGTGCTCAACTTCAGTTGGTCTTTATACTTGACGACAGATTTGAGCACATCATTATCTATATACTGGTTAAGATAGTATCTCCGTATCCAAGTGGAAGATTGTTAAGTTAAAATGGAAACGGAGAAAATATGGAAACGATGAAAATGGAAACGCCTTGAAGAGGATGAGCTGCAGTGGAGGAAAATGAGCGTGCCAAATTCATTCCATCAAAAAACACAATTATCATGTGCTCAAATAATCCATTAAAAACCATGTGCTCATTATCCATTAGAATGCAATAACTTTTTTCCTTCTATATCTATCCTATGTATTTATAAATAAGAACATCTGTATTGTGTGAAGAGTGCAAGTGAAGTGAGTGAGCGAGGAGTGTGAGAGTGTTGAAGGTGAGAGAGAGAAAAGTGTGAGAAGAGTTGAGTTGAATGGGTGTCTCATCCTTTTGTTTTTCTCCCATATTATAGTATATTCGGTGTACTCCATGGACGTAGGTCAAATTAGACCGAACCACGTAAATCTGGTGTTCTTATTTTATGTGATTATTTTGTTTATTTGTGTGATTATTGTTCCTAGATCCCTAACAACATTGACTATACTAATTTGATAGATGGTAATCACCACATTTTTTTGTTAGCATTCCAATTAGCATTAGTATGTGAAGAGGAAAACCCTAGAACCTTGCACATACACTTAGAATAAGTACCCACTTTCAAATATGCAATTAGGGGAACATATACTACTTAGGTCCTAAAATAGTAAGGTTTCGGGGGACCGAACCTTGGCATTGAAAACGCCTTGGTCGACCAAACATAGGAAGTCAAAGTGTTGACTTGATTTCGGGCGAACGAACTTGTGCGTTGAAAACGGCTCGGTCAACCGAACAGGTGAAAAGTCAAAATATTGATTATGGCTTAGGTGACCGAACTTTTTTGAACTAAACGTCCACAGTCGACCGAACACGAGACCTGACTTTTTCCAACAACTCGAACGCCTGAACTTCACGTTCAAAATACTCTCGGGCAACCGAATGTGCAAGTTTGGCAGACCAAACTTGAGACCAGACTACCGAACCTTGGACAGATTAGAAAATTGCCTTGGTTAGCAAACCAAATCCTCATTTAGGTACCTGAACTTCAAAAATCACTTTTTTTGTATGTGTTTGTTCAGGTGACTGAAGCTATGGCTCAGTCAACCGAAACTCTCGGGTTGGCCTAATTTTTACCGAGGTTAAATGGGGTTAAACAGGGTTAATTTTATTAAAGTCATTTAAAACAAATTTAATAATTCCCTATGTATCCCCAACGGTTATAAAATTGGTCAAGTCTATAAATACAAGTTCATTTGCTCAGATTAAGGTGTGATTAACATTTTGATTAGTAGAAAAATCCTTTGAAATTTTTTAAAGCCTATTTTTTATACAAAACCTATACTCTCTCATACAATCATTCCTTTTCTAAATCTATCTTTGTGAGAGTTCTTTGAGTGATTATACATTGTTCTATTTTGCTAAAAACTCTCATTGTATTTGTTGTTGTTTGATTTTCATATTGAGAGTTGAGTAAAGATTTTTCCCCCAATTTTATTTAATAAATATGTGTGTGGGAAAAATCTTATAGCTAATGAGTCTTTACATCTTCATTGCAAGACTCATTGCGCTTGTATTTTTGAGTATGCAAAAATCTTTTCACAAGCTCATTTTTCAAATATCTTTTGTGCTTGAATATTGAGAAAATATTTTAGAGATATTTAGAATACTCTTGGTAGAAATCTTTGAAACCCTAAACTGTGATTGAGATTTACATCTATACTTAGTTTCAAAGATTAGCTTGTTAATACGCTCTTATGCTTGATTGAATATAGACATTACCTTGAATGTTGATTGCACACATATAACACCGAGCAAATAGTTCTTATATTATTAATGTGCATTGATTATACTGTGCTAAATTGCTGTACAAATCTGCTTGTGTTTGAAGCACTTTTCATTGTACAAAAAAGTTTATCTGATTGTATTCTAGGCATGGCCTGAGGGGGCGTTGATCCAGCCCATAAGGATTGATAAAGCTTTCTCTGCCCCGTAAGGAGAATGTGTAAAGGTTGAGGTCAGCCCTGGTAATTTGACCTAGTTATAAATGGTATCGCTCCACTCGTTAAGTGAGTAATAGTGGTAATTCTCGGGCTTACGGGCTGAGGCAGGGACATAGGCAGAATTGGCCGAACCCCAATAACATATCGTGGGTCTACTTTAATTTTCAGTATTTTATATTCCTGCACATGTATGTTATATTTAATATATTGTGAATGTTGCACATGATTTAATTTCCATATATCATTATCTGCGCAATTGGTATATGATTAGAAAGACCCTAGGTTGTGTATTACTAATATTTGGTTAAACCTAAGAAGAAGTTTTTAAAATTTCAATTCACCCCCCTCTTGGGAATACATCAAAGTTAACATCCTTTCTCTCAGCCCGTGTCTGTACTCCCTCTCTCCTTTGCCAATTGTCTTTGCTCTGTGTGATACTCCTCTATTTATAGGATTGGTCCTAAGTCAACTTGGCAAGGTCAAGTCCGTCTTTTCTTCCTTCTTTCCTTCCAAACAACAGTTAAATTGCTAGCTTTCCTTCCTACAGTGATTCGTTCCCCAATTCTTGCGATTAGGCCAATTCTCTAATCAATGA
Source organism: Malania oleifera (assembly GCF_029873635.1). Taxonomy (NCBI): domain Eukaryota; kingdom Viridiplantae; phylum Streptophyta; class Magnoliopsida; order Santalales; family Ximeniaceae; genus Malania; species Malania oleifera. The sequence continues at coordinate 4,963,157 of NC_080424.1, forward strand.
AGATTCTGGGCGCGAGTCTGAGGAGGGAACATTTCAAAATTTTGTTTGATTTTTGCAATATTCCTTTGAAAATTGTTTCCAAATTTGCTTACAGTTGAGGTATGGCGCATATGTTTGATTATTTTTTTTTTGATTATTTTCATTAAACAATTTTTGATTTACTTACCTTTCTTTTCCAAATTAGCGGACAGGGATCCTGGGGATGCTTTAGAATATTCCACTACAAGGGCGCCAATTGAAGATTTTGATTTTTCTGTATTTCCCCATGTTGTATTTCCTTGTATTGTATTTCCCTATATTTTTTGTATTTCCTTGTATTTTCTATATTTTATGACTCGGGCACGTATCCCTTAATAGAATGTCTACTTTGTTATGCATACCTGAGATTTTATTCACATATGAAAACAAACAGGAGTTAAGACTGAGAGTTCACTTAAAAAATTTTCAATTTATCCACCATTTGACAAAAATAATTTTACGAAAAAAAATCTCTTACACCAATTAAATTCCCGTAACATGGTTTTGAATTAACTAGTCAACATGACTAGGTGATCCAATCAACAGTGGCCCTATTGAGATGAATATTAATTCGGGAATGATCATTAAGAATTAAAGCTTTAATCTGAATGACCTATCCTTCCTTTAGATCATGAATTGAATTGATTTGATTAGGATCTTCGCTTGTTCACAATGGATGACTAGATCCACAGCTAAGACGACTTGTTAAAAAATAGGGTGTTTTTTTTTTTTTTTAAAAAAAGAAGGACGGCACCTCCATTTATTTATTAATATACCTTCACTTTTGGCGGAGGAATACCATGGTTACAAGATAAGCAATGTGAGATAACATATAGAAAAAAAATTAAAAGCCTCCCAAAAATAACACCAACATGCAACTAAAACACGACTACAAATCTAAACAAATCAAAACAAGGACCTACTAACCAACAAAACATCCCACGCATCAAACCAAACAAAAGAAAAAAAAAACATATATAAAAAAAAAAGAAAGGAAACCAGCTAAATATACCTCATATAAGTCGTCCCTATCTTATCTAGTTTATACAACCATTGATAACTCTAAAAAGTTGGCTACTATTTGTAAATAAACTATTCCTCCCCATAGCACCTTATCGAGTCAATGCATCTGTTACTTTATTCCCTTCTTTATACAAATGATTTATAGAAAAATCTACTTCCTCCAATAAACCAATAAGTTGCTTCCAAAAATCGCACAAATACCACAAATAGCACTTATTGGAGTTTAATATCAAGTTTGCTCTGAACCCATTTTACTTCAACTAATTCAAATTCCATGAGTACCCTAGGAGAGGGTATTTTCATCTCTATTGGAACTACTACATCTATTCCATATACCGATGAATAGGGAGTTGCCCCTATTGAAGTTTTGATAGCTGTGTGATAGGCATGTAATGCAAATAGTAATATTTTATGCTAATCTTTGTAGGTGATTGTCATTTTTCCAAAATTTTCTTTGCATTCTTGTTTTTAATTTCAATAGCTGCACTCATCTTGTGATGGTAAGTGGATAAGTTGTGATGTTGGATCTTATTGATTGCATAGCTCCTTCATCATCTTGTTGTTTATATTCTTAGCATTATCTGAGATAATATGTTTTAAAAGGTCATATTTGTAAATTATTTTCTTTTTTGGTGAATTTGACTACCATTCCTAAATTTTTTTGCACTATTTAAAACTTTAAAATAAAAATTATAGTTTATTGATTTTAAAAAAGTAACACAATTAAAATCACCGAAATGTTCAAAAATTTTGAAAATTTCACGTTTTTTCTTCTGAAAAATATATATATATATATATATATTGTTTTAAATAATATAAAATTTGTAGTTTTAATTGTAATTTTCAAATATTTTTAAGCACAATTAATAAAATTTTGATTTTGAAGATTTAATATTGTCAATTTTCTAATTAAAAAATTGCAATTAGAACCAATTTTTTGCTATGTGATTCCACACATTCAATTCTATGAGATAATATTTGAGAGTATGAATTTTGGGCCTTGAATTTAAATTTGGGTGGACTTGGATAAATTTCAATACATTTTTACACACCATCTTATTCAAATCCGATATAACTCCAAATCTAAGGTCTCTTCAAACATAAAATAGTAATTTCTGAATGCACCGATTTTTGTAAATTATTTACACACGACTCTTAATTTGGTCAAAATTATTACAATATGGTTGTGCGATTATGCTAATGCATGACAACAGTTGAATTAGGAAATTCTTTTATTTTTAAAATTTTTATTTTAATAGTAAAAAAAAAAATAAAGTACAAAAATAAGTAAGTAGCTTAATGAAAAAGTTTGGTTTTGGTTCAAATATTTTAAACTCTTTTAGAAGAGTAGAGATAATATATGCTTGTATTAACAACTAACAAGCGAGTTTAAGTTCTTTTTACAATTATTAACTTAAATATATTAGTAAAAAATGAAAAATTTTGACAAAGATATTTTGAAAAATGAAACTAACTTAGGATATTATGAAATTATATATAAATCAAGTGGCACGATGACTACAAAAAGCAAAATTAAAAATAAGAAAAAATGTATGTTTCTCAAGATATTAATTTCATTATGGTAATTTTTCATTTTCTTAGGATTTGTACATATATTTTTATGACTTTAAAAAAAATATTATGCTATTTTCCCTTTACCAAATGGTAAAACCTATGCATAATTTTGTAGTAGTATATATATATATATATGATTTAGTATTATTCCTCTTTCAATTCTCAAATCAACTACATCGTCAACATGTGTGGAGAATTAACGGTTAGAACGTAAGAAGGATCATTGGGGTTCAATTCCAGGTAGATACATTCAAGGAGCTAGCGGTACCTGTGGATGGTAAGAGGTCGCTTTGTGAGCCAACGGGGACCGTGGATGGTAATGGAGATGTGTCCCGGGAGTCGGGTTGGCCGAACGTCCAACTGATGTACGGAAGTCGTGTCCGCATCCAGACTTTATCTTGATCAGCGAGACCTGGGGGTGGAGGACGTTGATCCGTAGGTTTGGTACCACACTAGAGGGTTAAAAGGGCTCGTTGGTGGCCAGAGTTCCTATGCTATTAAAAAAAATGATTAAATTCACAAAATGAAAGCCTAGTAATATTATAATAAGATGTGACAATAATTAAAATTTATAAAATTTAACTTTTAATTTTTTCCATAATAGACAAACATATTTTGAGAAACTAAAAATTAATATTCCAGTTAAATACATTGTCGCCACATTTTTTTTTTTTCCAAAGAGGGGCGGCACCTCCATTTATTTATTGATAAATCCTCACTTTTGGCAGAGGAATACCGTGATTACGAGACAATCAAAGAGAGAAATAAAATGCCAACATCTAGCCAAAACAGGATTACAAAACGAAGCAAAACAAAACAAAATAAGGACCTACAAAACAAATCTCACGCAACAAAACAAAAAAAAGATAAACAAACATAAAACATAAACCAAAACCAACAAGAAATCAGCTAAACATACCTCATATAAGTCGTACACATCTTCTCTAGTTTATACAACTCATTGATAACTCTAGAGAGTTGACTACTATTTGTAAACAAACTATTCCTCCCTATAGCACTTTGACGAGCCAAGACATCTGCCATTTTGTTCCCTTCTCTATACCAATGCTTTATCGAAAAGTCTACTCCTTCCAATAAACCAATCAGCTACTTCCAAAAATCCCACAAATATCACAAGGAGCACCTACTAGATCTTATCCAATTTACAACAATATTCGAATCACATTCAATATCAATACTAGTATGGCCCAAATGTTTGCAAATCTTTATTCCCTCCAACACAGCTCTCAATTCAGCTTCATTATTTGAACAATAACCAAAATATTTTGAAAAACCAAAAACAAAAGAACATATATGGTCTCTAAGGATGCCACCACCACTCGCCGGCACTGGGTTCCCCAAGCTGCTCCCGTTCAAATTTAGTTTCAACCTCCCTTACCTCAGTTTTAGCCATCTCACACATTGCATTATTTTAATTCTTTTATTCACAATTTGCACTTCCAGATTTTGCAATATCCAAAAATCAACATCCTTTAACTGAGTCATTCCTGTCATGTTCTTTCTCAAAACCCCCACCCAATACTTAATGGACAGCCACACATCTGTACTACTCTCCAATTTCCCCTCCATTCTAGCTACACATCTCCTTTTCCACAGCCTCCAAACAACTAAACAAGGAATCAAACCCATTAAAGATCCCAATTGAGAAAATCTGGAAACCCTATTAAACCACATTTGGATTCTTTCTTTCCAACTTTGTTATCTAAGGAAAGGAACACCTACCTCCACCAAAACCTTCCTCCAAACCTTAGTAGCAAAGTCTCCCTTATTAAACACATGCTCCATATCTTCTGACTGTCTCATCTCACAACAATTACATGTCGAAGCAAGTGAAACCCCCACCCTTCTCACCTTTTCATCAACACTTAAGCACTCTTAAGAGACCTCATGCAGATAGACATTTTCTTCGATAACCATTTATTCCAAACCCACTTTGCTCAATCAAACTTTGAAGCTCTAACTCTGATAACATCTCATGCGGACTTTGTATTAAAGCAACCATCATTTCCCTGGAGCCATAGCAGAATGTCCGAAGAGTTTCTAGGATTTCCCACCTTTTCCATCACTTCTTCTGCTTTATTATACCCCAAAATCCTCTGCAAATTTTCCACATCCCACGCATTATTGATAACCAAATCTTTTAATCTGATATGTGAATGTGCACCATCTAAACACTCTACAAACAAAGGTCCTGCATCTAAATACTTATCATACCACAACTTTACATCTCCTTCTCTAACCTTCCACTTAGATTTACTTAACAGTTCAGACATACCCTGCAGAACTTTCCTCCAAAAGGAAGAATCTGATCCAAGAGGTCTGCAGAGAGCAATATGTTCTCTTTTCACATATTTAGCTTTAAAAAATCTAACCCATAAAGAATTTTGAGTTAAGAAATGCCAACCAAACTTCATGAACAAAGACCGTTGCACTTCTGAAATGTCCTTTACTCTTATGCCCCCCCTCCTCTACAGTAACACACAATTTCTTCCAAGCCCTCAATTTCATTTTTTCTTTTCCAACCTTAAAACCCCAGAAAAAAGAAGCAAACATACCTTGTATCTTTTTTATCACCAATTTCGGGACATTTAGAACAGCTAACAGATGCAATGACATACTCAAAAACGCATGCCTCAACAAAACTAGACGACCTCCATGAGACAATAGTCTATTTTTCCAGCCCTCAACTCTCTTACGTATTTTTTGAATTAAAGGGTTAAAATGACAGCCCTTCAATTTACCATCCACTATCGGCACACCCAAATACGTTAAAGAAAATTTACCTTCACTATAACCAGTATCTTGAAGAATTTCTCTCTTCCTCTGAACACCCAACTTCTTTAAGAAAAAAATAGCTGATTTATCTTTATTCACCCTTTGTCCAGTCCAATTTTCATACTCCTTAATCACCACCATTATCTGTTTAACAGATTTTTTTCCCAGCATTAGCAAATATAACAACATCATCCGTGTACATTAAATGTGATATAATAGGTGCACCACACGGATGTGCAAACGGTAAAATCCGCTTCTTAGAGAGCTTTTTTTGAATTAATTTAGAAAGAACTTCTTCCATGATGATGAAAATATACAGCGACAACGAATTCCCTTGCCTCAAGCTCCTTTTTTACTTGAAAAAACCTCTATAAGTGTCATGCATCATGACAAAAAAATCATGGGGTAGAAATACAATTCTGAATCAACTTTCAAAACCAATCTGGAAAACCAAGAGCATGGAAAATCTGGTCTACCACCTGCCACTCCACTTGATCATACACTTTGCTCATATCAAGTTTTAGCATTATATTACCTCCGCTCACCCGCCTATGTAATAATTTTGTCATCTCTTGAGCAAGCGTTATATTTTCAAAAATTCTCCTCCCTTTCACAAAAGCACCTTGTTCTAAAGATATTAAATCACTCATCACCAATGAAAGCTTACCAACAAAGATTTTGGAGAAAATTTTATAGATTACATTACAAAAGCTTATCGGCTGAAATTTCTCAAAAGATTGAGGATCCTTTATTTTAGGAATAAGCACTATGTAAGAGGAACAAAAAAATCGAGGCAACATATCACCTTTGAAGAATTTTCTTACCGCATCCATCACATTATTTTTAATAATCTTCCAATAGGTAATATAGAAAGAAGACTCAAACCCATCCAGTCTCGGGCTAATATTCACAGAAATAGAAGAAATAACTTCATAAACCTCCTTCTCTGTCAGTTCTTCCCTTAATCGACCTATAGACTCCTAAAAAACCATCGAATGGATAATACCGTCCAGAGTTGACTTTTGCACTGAACTATTTTGCCTCAAGAATTGCTCAAAATAATTCATAGCCTCATCATGAACCATTTGCATATTTTCCAACACCGAACCATCAAGAAGCACCATTGAATGTACACAAGAGTTACGCCTTTTTTGCGTAATCACAACATGAAAAAACTTTGAATTCTGATCACCATCACTCAACCATTTCATTTTCACTTGCTGTGCTAACTTAGCCCCTTCCCTTCTATACTATACCTCCAATTCAGCCTTAGAAACAAGAAACTCTTCTTCAACTGATCTCGAGTACTCTGTCTATAGTAAATTCTCATATTTTTCCACAATTTCCTCCAACTCTTGAATAAAACCACCAACGCGACCAAAAGTCTGTTTATTCCATACCCTAAGTCTTTGTTTTTGCCTTTTCAATTTACCCATCAATTTACACAATCCCGAATCCGCCACAATGTGTTCTCTCTCCAAGATGATTCAACCATCTCCAAAAAATCCCCATGCGACTTCCACATGTTCTGAAACCTAAAAGGCGCTGACCCATACCTCTCCATACTCGCACACAGTTGTAAAATGATAGGAGAATGATCTGAAGTATTTCTTTTCAATAAAGAAGTCTTAGCTTCACCATATTTTAGAGAGAAAACATTATTAATCAACACCCTGTCCAATTTCGCCCAACTTCTCATCAAACCTTGTTAGTCGTTACACCATGAAAATTGACTTCCTTCAAATTTGAGGTCCAATAATCCACATCTATTAATACAACCATTGAATTCAGCCATAGACGAAACCAAGCGAGGTCTACCTCCTACCCTTTCCTCATCTGACCGAATTACATTAAAATCCCCTATAACAACCCAAGCCACATCAAAACTCGACAGCACCTGAAGTTGTTCCCATAAATCTCTTCTCTCAATATGATAACATTTAGCATATACAAAAGTAAGAAGCAAAAAGCCTCTATCATCTGTAAATAAAACTATCACACATTGATTTGAGGCACCCACCCAATCCACTTGGACATCATCTTTCCAGAACAGCAAAATCTTCCCACCTTCCTCTAAATTAGAGCAAAAGTTAGTAAATTGCAAATACACCGCCCACCTTCTTATCTTTTCTATATCTTGAAAAGGTTCTGAAACTGCCAAAATCGAAACTTTCTGATCTTTCACATTTGTTTCAATCTTCTCTTCGACGTGCCCAACCCTCTTATATTCCAAAACATAATTTTGTCCATCATAAGTTCAACTTTTGAGGCACTGCCTTAGCCCTCTTAGACTTTCTCACTTGACCATCATCTGTATTTCTTCCTTCCGACTCACCCACTGTCACATTACCTAGATCAGAGTGATATTCTTTTTGAGTGTCAATGCAAACCTCCATATCTTCCACAAACAACACATCATAATTATCCCTACACATGACACCCTCCACATCCCCCTCTCTCTCATCCACCTCTTCCACCAAAATCACCTCCCCATCATTGTCCTTTTCAACTTTTTCCCTCCCCCTTTCATACACAACTCCGATTTCTTGGGCAGACCTAGAACAACCTCCCAGTTCTACCTGCACCCCTACTGTGATGACTTGATTAATTTCCACATATTTTTTTATAAAATCAATATCAAAAATCCTAGCTTAACATATCATAATCCACCTGGACTCGTGGGTACTAGGGATACATCAGAACACATAATGGAAGCCTAAGCAGTAGGAAACATATAACCACAATATAATAAATACAAATCATCCATCATATTACTATAAATACTAGAGTCACTACATCCATTGTATTTCAGTATATACATCCCAAAAGAAACAAAATCTAGGGAAACTTCCCAAAAATATCCAGCTGTCCCTACTAAAACTTACCCTTCAAAAGGGCAGACAACAGTTCTAGATCAGCGAGACATTTCCCGCTCTCCTATCAGGGGCTCCTTAAAAGTTTATAAAATTTAGGGGTAAGACACCTCTCAGTAAGGGAAATAAACTAATACCAGTGTGTGGCAATGTGAGTATATCGTGTTATACATATACCATACATAACATATCCAGTAACTATTTTGTCAATCTGGGAAGAACATATATATATATATATATATATATATATATTATCAAAACATGACAGAACATACTACATTTTCATAAATATATCTCATCTCATATAATAATAATAACACAAAAACATTCCTGGTAGGTTAGCTGGCTGTTGTCATGTATTACCCCCACATGACTGGGTTGTGTGGCCTGAAGGCGGGACCTAGCAATGGTTGGCCGACCACTGCCAAGTCAAAAGTACAGTCTGTAAGTTTGATGGGTCTGCCTGACCTGGTCCGTACACTAGAGGAGATCACACACACTTCTTAAAAACCACATCGACCATCCAATCTCACACCACTTCGTATAACGGCATTAACATAAATATCATGATCACGAAGACCATGGACACATAGCAACGGAACCGTGCAAATGCTAGCCTAAACCAAGCTAACTAGGTTCTGATACCATATAACATATGTTGAAACTGTGATACATGGATATTTCATATCAATAATTTTCACATCAATCATATCATTTCACATATATACGTATATCATGAAAATCATCGGCTCGTACGCCGGTATTACACTTTTTATCATAGCTCGGCCTGTACGCCGGCAAATCATAGCACAGCCCGTACGCTGGCAAATCACATCATGGCACGACTCATACACCGGCAAACATATCATAGCATAACCCGCACGCTGGAAAATCACATCATAGCACAGCCCGTACGCTGGCAAATCACATCATAGCATGGCCTGTACGCCAGCAAACATATATAAAATCTCGGCCCGTACGCTGTTAAACATATATAAAAATCTCGGCCTGTACACCGATTTTCCCATTATAAAAATCCGTATCATAATCCCATTCCAGAAAACAGTATTTCATAACATTTTATACTCATACCACACTGAACAGATTTTCCGCATATTTAACATACCATCATTTTAACTGTATTTTTCCAAATACAAATCATATATAAATATATTCATTTCCTTGAAATCGAATTCTATAATAATGTACATACATTTCTCATAACATACTAACTTAATTTATCCCTTTACCTGGCTACTGAGAAAGCCCCCAAAATAATCTAGTATAAGACACGTAAGATTTCCTGACCAATACCCTGAAAATGAAAACTTCCAGTATTAAACTTTAATATTTCCACGTGTATATCATTTCCTATAACTATTGCAAGACCAAATTTGGCTTAAAAAGTCTTACCTCAACTTAATGATGATTTCCAACTTGCTTTCACCAACGATCCGCTCTGGCGGATTTGGAGAGAACTTCCACAGGAGCGTTGTGGTGGCTTCAAACTGTCGATCCAGCGTAAATCTAGCCCAAAATCGGAGAGAGGGAGAGAGAGAGAGAGAGAGAGAGAGAGAGAGGAAAAAGATTTCTTAATAGAGAAGTTAAAAATCGGATTTTTGTATATATATATATATATAATTGGATTCGTTAACGAGTCACGTCCTTCGTCGACGAATTCTTCATTAATTTCGTCGACAAAATTCAGTCGGCTCACACCTCTCTCGGTATTTCTTCATCGACGAAATTCAGTCTTCATCGATGAATTCTCTTAAACCTTCGTCGACGAATCCCCTATATTCGCCGACGAGGCCCTGCTGATTCCCCTTCTATTTCCGGTTTCCATTTTCCTTTCTTTTATTATTTAAATACCATTATTCTTCAGGTCGTTACATTCTCCCCTCCTTATAAAATTTCGTCCTTGAAATTTACTATTCATGTAACTTATCATTCCTTGACAAGAGAAAGATCTACTTATTTTATTACTTACCCTCACTTATGGCGGAAGAATACCGTGGTTACATTCCGAGTCCTAGGAGATTACATATATAAAAGAAAAAATTTCTCCCATAACTAAAATGCTACACTAACTAAACCATTACATGTACCTACAAAACAAACTACCTAACTACTTACATTTTACCCAATCAGACCTCTTGGAACAAATGCGGATACCTTTACTTCATCTGCTCCTCGGATTCCCAAGAAGCCTCTTCAATTGCATGATTCTTCCACAAAACTTTTATCTGAGGAATCTTTTTGTTACGTAGCTCCTGTACTTTCCTATCCAGAATCTGTACTGGTACCTCCTCATACCCCAGTGAATCACTAAGCTCCAACTCATCATAACTGATGATATGAGAAGGATCTGTGATGTATTTCCTCAACATAGCAACATGGAATACATCGTGGATCCTGGATAGCACAGGTGGTAAAGCTAGCTTGTAGGCTACCGGTCCCACTTTATCAAGAATCTCAAATGGACCGATAAACCTAGGACTAAGTTTACCCTTTTCCCCAAATCGCATAACCCCTTTCATCGGAGCTATCTTCAAAAACACATGATTACCCACATCAAATTCCAGATTCCTACGACGATTATCAACATAACTTTTCTGTCGGCTTTGAGCCGCACTGATCCTGTCTCTGATAAGCTGAACCTTATCACGGGTTTGCTGTACAAGCTCCGGTCCCACTACTCGCCGCTCACCCACTTCATCCCAAAACAAAGGAGATCAAAATCTCCTATCATATAGAGCCTCAAATGGTGTCATGCCAATGCTGGACTGATAACTATTATTATACGCAAATTCTACCAATGGTATGAACTGAGTCCAATTACCCCCAAAATCCAATATGCACGCACAGAGTATATCCTCTAATGTTTGTATCGTCCTCTCAATCTGCTCGTCTGACTGAGGATGGAATGTCGTGCTAAACGATAACTGAGACCCTAGTGCCTCCTGTAGACTCTTCCAAAATCGTAACGTAAAATGCGGGTCTCGATTTGACACAATTGATACAAACACCCCATGAGAACGAACTATCTCTTGAATGTAGATCTCCGCTAAATGGTTGAGGGAGTAGCTGATCTTGATAGGTATAAAGTGGGCGGTTTTAGTCAAACGGTCAATGATCACCCAAATGGCATTCTGGCCATGTAATGCCGTCTGCAGTCTTGACACAAAGTCCATAGATATATGATCTCATTTCCACTCTGGGATAAATAACGGCTGCAACTGCCCTACTGGCCTCTAGTGCTCAGCCTTTACCTGTTGGCACGTCAAACACTAGGATACATACTCAGCGATCTCTCTCTTCATACCACTCCACTAGTATGATTCTCGCAGATCCCTGTACATTTTCGTACTACCGGGATGAACTGTATACAAAGATCTGTGAGCCTCTTCTAAAATAGTCTTCCTGATCTCAGTATCGGTAGGAACGCATAATCTGGAACGGAACCACAAAGCTTCGTCATCTGCAATACTGAATTCTTCCCCCTGACCACTCTGTACTCTATTAATCACCTTTACTAATTTTGGGTTTTCCTTTTGGGCAGTTTTAATTCTTTCTTGTAAAGTAGGCTGTACTACCAGGCTGTCAATACACACAGGTAGATCACTCTTTACCAACTCTATGCCGAGTTTCTTCGGATCCATCACGATTGGAAACTTGATCTCTATAGTCGCCAACATTGGTTCCCTGGATTTTCTGATTAAAGCATCAGCTACCACATTTGCTTTCCTCGGGTGATAATTGATGGTACAATCAAAATCCTTAATCAGCTCCAACCACCTTCTCTGCTTCATATTCAGTTCCTTCTACGTGAAGAAATACTTTAAGCTCTTGTGGTTGGAGAAAATCTCACACTGCTCACCGTACAGGTAATGCCTCCAAATTTTCAACGCATGTACCACTGCAGCCAATTCAAGATCATGTGTAGGGTAGTTTTTTTCATATTCTTTCAACTGCCTGGACGCATACGCCACTACCCTACCATGTTGCATCAATACACAGTCAAGTCCCTTCAAGGACGCATCACTATAAATGACATACACTTCACCCTCTGATGGAATAACTAATATTGGAGTTGTGACTAGCTGTCACGAGCTAAGCTTGTTCAGGGCATTATGCTTGCCTGTGACCGCTTATCTCGTGTGCTTATGATGGGTTTTCATCATGTAAATACTAGTGTAGGGTTATTTTCTACTAGTAGAGTCTTTGTAAGTCAAATATGGTAGTATGACTCCTCGGTCACTTTGATGTTTCCTAGTACCAGGACGATAATTACATAAAAACCTCTTTAGGGGAGGGTGAGTGTTCATCAATCATTGTAAAACTCACTAGCAACATGCTTAGCCTACTTGCCTCCCTCGCTAAGTACAACATGTTAACAGAGGATTTGTTAATGAATTACGTTTGCTTCAATGTTTACTGCTTGCTTGTCACGACTTTCATGAATTGATTATTGTTTCTGCTGCTATCTGAATGAATGTTAATGAAAGTGCTTCTTGGATGAATGTTGGTAAACGATAGACTGGCTAGTTAAGCAAGAGTGCTTTAGCTATCGCCGCACGGCCCTTCACAACGGTGTGAAAATAGTCGGACCGTGACATTTGGTATTAGAGCCAAGTCGGTGACACTTGGTGAGAGCCCAAGGTTGAGTTGCTACGTGAATTCGATTGCCTTCGTTGTTGGATTTGGGAAGCTTTGGTAAGTAACCATGGCACCAAACACTGCTGAGAGGATCAGCAAGCTGGAAGCACAGGTTGAGACAACAACCAACACTATGGCCGTGGAGGTGGCCCAGATGAGAGAACTTGTTGATGAGGTGATGGAATCACAAAAACGTCAAGTAGGTTTGATAGGCGACATGTCAGAGGACTTTTGCCACACAGTTGAAACTTTGCAAGCCGGGATGGCAGATCTGGATGCAAAGATGAATGTGATGGTTCTTGCTATGGGAACTCCAACACTCTGGGAGTTAGCAAGACCAAGGTGCCAGAACACATGACGTATGGGGGTGCCCGAGATTCCAAGGAGTTAGAGAACTTCTTGTTTGATGTGGAGTAGTACTTTCGTGTTGTGAGGATGGCCTCAGAATAGGCAAAGGTGGATACTGCGACCATGTACTTGATTGGTAATGCCAAACTGTGGTGGCGTACCAAGTACAGAGAAATTGAAAATGGAAGTTGTGTAACTGATAGTTAGGCAGACTTGAGGAGAGAGCTCAAGGCCCAATTCTTTCCTAAGAATGTTGAGTATAATGCAAGGACAAAACTGAGAGATCTTAAGCATACAGGGTCGATCAGCGAATATGTGAAACAATTTTCTGCTTTAATGTTGGATATTCGGGATATGTCAGAGAATGACAAGTTGTTCTATTTTATTGAGGGGATGAAACCATGGGCAAGAACTGAACTTCATAGGCAAAGGGTTCAAGACTTGTCAACTGCACAAGCGGCTGTAGAACGCTTGACTGACTACGCTGGTGATGATACAGCTTCTTCCAAACGGTTTGGTGGAGAGGGAAACAGTGGAAATCAAGAATGGCAAACCCAAGAGTGGGGGAGCCGACTCTAAATCATCAACCTCACAGGAAGCTTCGTCGTCTCAAGGGTTCAACACACCCAATGGAAGGGAAAGGGTAAAATTAAGTGTTTCTTGTGTCGAGGTCCTCATAGAGTTTTTAAGTGCCCTCACAAAGCATCAATCAATGGTTTACAGGCTTCCATTGTAGATCAGGCAGTGGAAGACGATGGGGAAGAAGGTGAGACCTCGAGGATGGGTGCAATATGGCAGGTGAGCACATTGGAAAAGCAGGCGAAAGCCCCAAAGGTTACACAAGCCAGAGGGCTAATGTTTGTGGACTTGAGAATCAATGGGAAGAGCACCCGCTCTATGGTGGATATCGGGGCTACCCATAACTTTGTTTCGCATCCAGAAGCTTGGAGACTCAACTTATCCTTAGAGAAGGATACAGGACGCATGAAAGCAGTTAACTCTGTAGCCCAGCCTACTCTGGGAGTAGCCAAGCAAGTGGTTATAAAGCTTGGACAATGGGAAGGTTATGTGAATTTCACAGCGGTGCCATTGGATGACTTTCCAATCATTCTAGGAATGGAGTTCCTTAGGGGGACGAGGGCAGTGTTGATGCCTTCGGCTGATTCCCTATGTCTGATGGGAGATCACTTGTGCATGGTGCAAGTCGTTGCAATGAAAGGAGACGACGAGAAGTCCCTTTCAGCCATACAACTCAATGAAGGATTGGGTTAGGGTGAGCAGACACGTCTAGCCATGGTGGTGGTTGACAAAGAAGTAGGCTAAGAGTTGGAGCCTACGACCATCAAAGCGGTGTTGGATGAGTATAAGGAGGTGTTGCTGGATAAGCTGCCTCACAATTTGCCTTCACGACGGACTGTGGAGCATGAGATCGAGTTGTTATCAAGAGTGAAACCACTTGCTAAAGGGCCATGTCGGATTGCGCCTCGAGAGATAGTAGAGTTGGGGAAGCAACTTGATGAAGTGGAAACGGGATGTGTTCGCCCTTCCAAAACACCGTTGGGAGCATCGGTGTTGTTTCAGAGGAAATATGAAGAGCATCTATGGAAGGTGTTCGACAGGCTGAAGGGAAACAGTCTGGATGTGAAGAAGGAGAATTTCTCTTTCGCTTGGCGGAGCAACAAATTCCTTGGTCAAGTGGTTGAACAAGGTCGTATCCGGAGGGGTATGGAGAAGGTAAGGAGGATTCAAGAACGGAAGATCCCCACGACAGTGAAGGAGTTGCATTCCTTTCTTGGCCTTACTAAATACTGCAGGAAGTTCGTTGAGGGGTATTCACGGAGAATGACTCCAATGACAGGACTACTGGGGAGGTATTATTAGCCGCACACACGGAATGATGTGGTTGATTATACCAAAACTTGTCTCACTTGCCAACAAGACAAGGGGGAGCAAAAGAAGTATGATACTTTCATAGCCACACCAAAGTACTGTTCGGCAGAGGAGATGACACAATTGTTCCTTGTGACTGTTGTGAAACATTGGGGTGTTCCCCAAGTTATTATTTGTGACCAAGATTTAATGTTCACTGACAACTTCTTGACAGAGTTTTTCAGGATATTCAGGTCACATATTGACATCTCTTCGAGTTCTCACCGACAGATAGACGAACAGATGAAGAGATTCAGAGAGCTACTAGATGAGTACTTGTGCTATTATGTCAACGACAACCGAAAAAATGGTGTGCAACTATTTGATGTGGCTCCATTCTGTGGCAACGCCCAAAAGTGCTTAACAACCAACAAGAGCCCTTTTAAGCTTGTTACAGGCCAGCTGCCTCTATTACCTTACACAGTGGGCGAGCCGTACAGACGAAAGAGTCCCAGGGCGTATATCTTCACCAGTGAAAAGAGACAGAATGCAGAGTTTGCCCAAGCCTATCTGGAGAAAGCTTCTAAGCAGATGAAGAAGTGGGTGGATCAGGAGAGAAGACTGCGGTTTCATGTCAAACGCCTCAAGCCATTCAACGGTAACACCAACAGCCTGAGCAGAAGTCAGTCAAACAGCGCAGATTTGAAGATAGTGCAACTTGACAGACATGAAGTTGAAGAGATCCTTGCAGAAAGAAAGTTCATATCCTCAAGGAAGAAGCGGCAGAAGTTCCTAGTGAAATGGAAGTGCCTTGATGACAAAGAAATCAACTGGATTTCTGCGGAAGATTTGAAGCCATTCGTGGACAAAGTTGAAGTGTTCCTACCGCCAAAAGTCTACGAGGCTGTCGACCGCATAAGTGGGGGAGAATGTCACAAGCTAAGCTTGTTCAAGGCATTATGCTTGCCTGTGACCGCTTATCTCGTGTGCTTAGGATGAGTTTCCATAATGTAAATACTAGTGTAGGGTTATTTTCTACTGGTAGAGTCTTTGTAAGTCAAATATGACAGTATGACTCCTCGGTCACTTTGATGTTTCCTAGTGCTAGGATGATAATTACATAAAAACCTCTTTAGGGGAGGGTGAGTGTTCATCAATCATTGTAAAACTCACTAGAATTTGTCAATGTGCTTAGCCTACTTGCCTCCTTCGCTAAGTACAACATGTTAACGAAGGATTTGTTAATGAATTACGTTTGCTTCAATGTTTACTGCTTGCTTGCCACGGCTTTCATGAATTGATTATTGTTTCCACTGCTATCTGAATGAATGCTAATGAAAGTGCTTCGTGGATGAATGTTGGTAAACGATAGGCTGGCTAGTTAAGCAAGAATGCTTTAGCTAGCACCGCACGGCCTTCACAACGGTGTGAAAATAGTCAGACTGTGACACTAGCCTTTACTTCAATTCCTGAAAACTCTGCTCACAGTTGTCGTCCCATTCAAATCTAACATTCTTTCTCGTCAATCGTGTCAAAGGTCCTGACAAAGCTGAGAATCCTTCAATGAAACGACGATAATAGCCAGCTAACCCCAAGAAACTCCTAATCTCCTGAACATTTCTCGGTCTAGCCCAATTCACTACTGCCTCAATCTTGCTAGGATCCACAGAAATACCGTCTCCATGTATAACATACCCCAAGAACACGACCTTCTCAAGCCAAAATTCACATTTACTGAACTTGGCGTACGACTTCTTTTCCTGAAGTGTCTGCAAAACCTGCCTCAGGTGCGTCTCATGCTCCTCATAGCTCCTCAAATAAACTAGTACATTATCAATAAATACAAAAACAAATTGGACTAGGTATTGGTGAAATACTCTGTTCGTCAAGTCAATAAATACCGCAGGAGCATTCATCAAATCAAACGGCATAATAAGAAACTCGTAATGCCCATACCTAGTCCTGAAGGCCGTCTTCGAGACGTCTTCTGCTTTCACTTTTACCTGATGGTAGCCGGATTTGAGGTCAATCTTCGAATACACCCGTGTACCATGGAGCTAGTCAAATAAATCGTCAATACGGGGTACAGGATACTTGTTCTTAATTATCACTTTATTAATCTCCCTATAGTCTATACACATCCGCATAGTCCCGTATTTCTTCTTCAAAAATAAAACTAGAGCTCCCCACGGAGATACACTAGGTCGTATGAAGCCCTTATCAAGCAGATCTTGTAACTGATTATTCAATTCTACCAACTCTACTAGTGCCATTCGGTAAGGTAGTTTAGAAATCGGTGTTGTACCTAGAAGTAGATTAATAGGGAAATCTATCTCACGATCAGGTGGCAAGCCTGGTAACTCATCCGGGAAGACATCTATAAATTCCTTTACTACAGGTGTGCTGGCAAGTTTCAATTCACTTTGTGACATCTCCTTCACAATAGCCACAAACCCCTGACAACCACTCAATAGTAGTCTTCTGGCCTGAATAGCTGAAACTAGTTGAGGCGGGGATTGCACTAGCGACCATATGAACTTGAATTTTGCTTTTCCCGGAGGTCTAAATATCACTTCTCGTGCTCGACAATCTATGCTGGCAAAATTGGCTGCTAGCCAATCCATGCCAAAAATAACATCAAACCTGTGCATGTCCAACACTATCAAATCAGCAGACAAAGTCTTTCCTTGAATATCAACTAGACAACCTCGGAATACCCTATTACACCTCACTGCTAATCAAGTCGGTGTAGATACCAACAATTCAACTTCTAATAGTTGTGTTTCAGCCCCACATAATTTAACACACCCGAAGACATGAACGAGTGTGTAGCTCCTGAATCAAACAATGCAATAACTTTAAAAGAAAACATAATAACCATACCTGTCACCACGTCACCTGTCGTCTCAGCCTCACCTAGCGTCAAAGTAAACACCATAGCTAAAGCCGTATTCCTCTTCTGCCCCCCCCGTGGTGCCTGGTAACCTCCTCGGTATGGTCTGGGAGCTAGAACTACATCTGGTGGGGTAGGGCAGTCTCGCATCATGTGCCTCGATCTACCGCAGCGATAGCATACCACACCACTAGCTCGACACTCTCCTTAGTGCCTCCTACCACAAGTCTGACAGACTGGAGGACCCTGCCTTGCCTGCACCTCGCGTCCTCCAGTCTCATGTCTCTGCCCTCTGCCAAGATTTCCTCTCCTCCACTGACCTGGCCTATGACCCTGTTGGTAGCCCATAGATGCAGATCTCTTCCTCTGTCCCTGCTCCTCTGCATCAAGACGCTCACCAATCTTTGCCAAGGGCGTCCTGTCGACCAACTTAGAAAAATCCTGGATCCGCAGCATGACCACCTGCTTGAATATACTCCGCCTCAAACCTCTCTCAAACTGCCTCGCCTTCTTTACTTCATCAGGAACAATATACAGGGTGAAACGAGAGAACTCGATAAAAAGCGCTGCGTATTGCAGAATGGATAGCTGTCCCTGTTTCAAACTCATGAACTCTTCTACTTTAGCCTCCCTGACAGTAGCTGGAAAATACCTATCAAAGAACAATTCTTTAAACCGGTCCCATGTCATGGCTATAGGAGTCACCCTCTACTGCTCCAGCAGTCTCACTGCAGTCCACCACCTCTCGGCCTCTCCTGTCAATCTATAGGTGGCAAAGAGGACCTTTTGTTCCTCAGTACATTGCAATACATCCAAGACCTTCTCAGTCTCCTGCATCTAGTTCTCGGCGGCTGTAGGATCAACTCCACCTGAGAATGTTAGAGGATTCATCTTCGTAAACTTCTCTATAGTGCACCCATGGCCTGCAGATGGACCACTCTGCTCCCTCGAGCTTCTAGCGATCTCAGCCATAACTTGCTGAGCCATGCTATGTAATACCATGTCAGAGTCGATCCTAGCTGCACCTGATGGTCCTGCTCCATCACTGCCACTCACATGGGCACTATTTCCTTCTGGATCCATCTTGAAAAATAACAGTTGCAACTCAATAATCCTATCCTCATAATTTACCCACCTATCCTCACCATTTATCTCAACATTTCTAACTCATTTCTAATCCCTAGTCCTACATTCTAGGAACACAATCCGACAATAGCTTACTATGATTTTCCTGAAATCGTCACCCCAGGAAAAACACAGAAACTATCATGGAAGTCCTGCCTCTAGACTATAGAACAAAACCTCAAATCATTTCCTAAACTCTGGTATTCTTTTCGTTGTATTCTAAAGTCTACAGAACCTAACAACTTAGGTTCTGATACCAAACTGTGACGACCTGTTTAATTTTCACATTTTTTTTTAATAAAATCAATATCACAAATCCCAGCTCAGCAGATCATAATCCACTTGGACCCGTGAATACCAGGGATACATCAGAACACATAACGGAAGCCTAAACAGCAGGAAACATATAATCACAATATAATAAATACAAATCATCCATCATATTACTATAAATACTAGCATCACTACAACCACTATATTTCAGTATATACATCCCAAAAGAAACAAAATCTAGGGACACTTCCCATAAAAATCCAACTGTCCCTACTAAAACTTACCCTTCAAAAAGGGCAGACAACAACTCTAGATCAGCGGGGCTTTTTCCGCTCTCCTATCAGGAGGTCCTTCAAAGTATATAAAATTTAGGGGTGAGACACCTCTCAGTAAGGGAAATAAACTAATACCAGTGTGTGGCAATGTGAGTATATCGTGTTATACATATACCATACATAACATATCCAGTAACTATTTTGTCAATCTGGGAAGAACATATATATATATATATATATATATATTATCAAAACATGGCAGAACATATTACATTTTTATAAATGTATCTCATCTCATATAATAATAATAACATAAAAACATTCTTGGTAGGTTAGCTGACTGTTGTCATGTATTACCCCCACATGACTGGGTTGTGTGGCCCGAAGGCGGGACCTAGCAATGGTTGGTCGACCATTGCCAAGTCAAAAGTATAGTCTGTAAGTTTGATGGGTCTGCTTGACCTGGTCTGTACACCAGAGGCAATCACACACACTTCTTAAAAACCACATCGACCATCCAATCTCACACCACTCCATACAACGGTGTTAACACAAATATAATGATCACGAAGACCATGGACACATAGCAGCGGTACTGCGTAAGTGCTAGCCTAAACAAGCCAACCAGGTTCTGATACCATATAACATATGTTGAAACTGTGATACATGGAAATTTCATATCAATAAATTTCACATCAATTATATCATTTCGCATATATACGTATATCATGAAAATCATCGGCCTGTACGTCGGTATTACACATTTTATCATAACTCTGCCCGTACGCCGGCAAATCATAGCACAGCCCGTACGCTAGCAAATCACATCATAGCATAACTCGTACGCCGGCAAACATATCATAGCACAACCCATACGTTGAAAAATCACATCATAGTTCAGCCCGTACGCTAGAAAATCACATCATAGCACGGCCCGTACGCCGGCAAACATATATAAAATCTCGGCCCGTACGTTGGCAAACATATATAAAAATCTTGGCCTGTATACCGATTTTCCCATTATAAAAATTCGTATCATAATCTCATTCTAGAAAACAATATTTCATAATATTTTATACTCATGCCACACTGAACAGATTTTCCGTATATTTAACATACCATCATTTTAACCATATTTTCCCAAATACAAATCATATATAAATATATTCATTTCCCTGAAATCGAATTCTATAATAATATACATACATTTTTCATAAAATATTAGCTTAATTTATCCCCTTACCTGACTACTGAGAAAGCCCTCAAAATAATCTAGCTTAACACCCGTAAGATTTCCTGACCAATACCCTGAAAATGAAAACTTCTAGTACTAAACTTCAATATTTCCACGTGTATATCATTTCCTATAACTATCGCAAGACCAAATTTGGCTTAAAAAGCCTTACCTTAACTTTGGGATGATTTCCAACTTACTTTCACCAACGATCCGCTCCGGCAGATTTGGAAAGAACTTCCCCAAGAGTGTTGTGGTGGCTTCAAACTATCGATCTGGCTTAAATCTAGCCTGAAATCAAAGAGAGAGAGAGAGAGAGAGAGAGAGAGAGAGAGAGAGAGAGAGAGAGAGAGAGAATTGAAGGGGAGAGAGAGAGGAAAAAGATTTCTTAATAGAGAAGTTAAAAATCGAATTTTTGTATATATATATAACTGGATTCGTCGACGAACCACGTCCTTCGTCGACGAATTCTTTATTAATTTCGTCGACAAAATTCATTCCTCGTCGATGAAATTCAGTCGGCTCACACCTCTCTCGGTATTTCTTCGTCAACGAAATTTAGTCTTTGTCGACGAATTCTCTTAAACCTTCGTTGACGAATCCCCTGTATTCATCGATGAAGCCCTGCTATTCCCCTTCTGTTTTCGGTTTTCATTTTCCTTTCTTTTATTATTTAAATACCATTATTCTTCGGGTCGTTACACCTACCACCCCTGACTTCTGGTCTTGATAATGATCGGCTTTCTCTCCACTATTTTTCTCTGCCAAATTAACTTCATCCACTTTTTGAGAGCTCCCATTATTAACCTCATTTACAATTTTTTTATTTTTCTCAATCCCATTCGATGGGCCACTCACGTTTCCATCCTTTTTTTCCTCCACCCTCTGATACTAAATCTTCAAAACATGATCTTTCTCTTCAACTATCATATTCTCTTTTCTACCCACTTCTTTCCAAGCCATCTCATCTCCCTCCTTCCTCATACATACCTTCCTTTTATCTTTAGGCTTAACTCCAAATCGGCATACTACTTCAGTATGACCTTGTCTACAACATTAATTACAATAGAAACCCCTCTTCTCATATATTACCCTTTCCCAATTCTACTTTTATCCTACCACCAACAAAAAACCCTCAACAGGATCCTTCCTGTAAGTCCACTTCAACACATAATCTCGCACCAGTGACTCGTGTTCTATATAATGTAGCATTATCCGTCCACAGGAATCTACCAAATCTAGTGGCCAAACTCTACAAATAGTTCATTTTATATAAATGTAAAGGCAGACCTGATAGGAAAATCCACTGAGGTGCGATCGATGGCTCCTTATTTACATTAAAATCCATGGACCAGTTAAAAATCCGAAATTGACACCCTGCCACCCATCTTCCTTCTCGTGCTCATGCATGAATGTAATCTTTTTCATTTACCAAATGAAATAGAACATGATAGTTGTCCATAAAACTTATCATTGGGACTTCAGAGAGACCCGAGGATTGGATAATATACCTCCGAAGGACATCAATAGACGACCTTGCAGAAAGAAATTTAAGTACCAACGCAAACTTTAGATCCTCATCAGCCTTTTCCATCTCCACACCTGAGAAAACAAAACCTAATTCCCTATTAATTAGTTCCGGTTTTCTCAAAGAAATTTTGAATTTTGAAGATGAAATTGGTCTCTTCAAGGATTTCGGAAACGATTTTCCCTCGGAGAAACCTTCCCCCTTTTCAACCTTATTATCCCCCGAACCACTCCCCGCAACCCGTAAACTAGCATTGACACCTCCTCTCAACCCTCCGGTAACAGCTACCATAGATGGCGCAGTCATGTCTACCAGCTACCTTTTTCCATATTGAACACCAAAAACAAAACAAAATAAAATAAAAAATAAAAAATAAAAAATAAAAAATAATCAATAAAAATCAAACTTGCGGTAGACCTACGTCTTCCGTCATCGTATGTCGCCACCACTTCGTTGTTGTCTCTGTTAGATTCTAGCAGCCCAACTTGCTGCCAACTCTGGAGATGAAGTTGCTGCTGCTCTCAGACGAGTACCGCTACCACTGCAACCCGTGGCGGAGATGGCAACACAAAGAATGAGTTCTTCGAAGCGGTGGAGATGGCGGCACTGGCGAAGACCTCCTCCTTTCCCTTGGAACTGCACGAGAGTCAGTCCCAACTCCATTCCTGGCCGCCAACAGCCGATGGTGACTCCCCACGCCTTTAGGGGCGACGGAATAGCCTCATCGAAGTCAGAGCTCCAACTCCGTCGTCGACGATGACGAGTTTCACAGAAAACCTCTCAAGAAGAGTCTGAGAAACCCCCAAACGCCGTCTGGGGCGACGAAACAGCAAGACGCCGTCGTCACGGAACTACGCCAACTCCGTCGTCGTCCTCCCTCGCAACGGCCGTCTGGGGTGAGCGTGCAAAGAAGCCAGAGAAGGGACCCAAAACGCCGTCAGGGGCGGAACAGCAGGGCTCTCCCAACGCCGTCGTCAACTCTGTCGTCGTCTTCCCTTGCGATAGCGGCTAGGGTTTCACATACGTTGTCGCCACATGTTATTTCACCAAAAAAAAAAAAAAAAAAAACTTCAACAATATTAGAACATGTTGAATTTTAATCAGTGCCCTTACATTATTATTTTTTTTATCAACATCCTTCTAAGAAGATGACCCTTAATTTGTATTGACATAAATTATTAACATGATGGAGAATATATTCATATATAATTAAATCATGGAAAAAAATCAATGTAATTTTTATTATTATATTTATTCAAATTCACACAAATATAAATTCAAAATCCAAATATTATGCTTGCAAACATAAGTTTTTTTTTTTTTTTTTTTTTTTTAAGTTACAAAAAAATATATTTAAATCTCAAAATTTATATTTTAAAATATTATAAAAATTTAAATTCAACACTTAAAATTCACATTTCAAACAAACTACCTTTCTCATGGACGATGGGCTAACCCATTAATTGGCCTTGTTATATTTTCTACAAGGATGTGTCTAACCCATGATCAGGTATCATTGTTCAGAAAATGCCAAAATATCCTTAATAAGAAAGCACTTAATGTGTATCTTTGTAAGTGTATACTCGTCACAACATGCTCCTTTGCCTAAAAAAAATCCTAATGTTAATTTTAGTTAATTGGGCTCATTTCAAAAAGAAAAAAAAAAAATGCATTCGTTAAATGCATGGCTATACAGCTTAATTGCATACTCTGGACCCTACTAGGTCTGAATTACATGATTAGAGATAGTCCATCTCCTATATCATACCTATCTCTCTCAAGATTTAAACTGTAAACTTCCAATATAAAAGTCTTAACCTTGAAGGCTTTAACACGAAAAATGAATCCTATTTTCCTTGTGCCTTACGTTTATTCTCTCATACATTTCTTCAATCCAACCAAAGCCCTACAGGCTATAAGGCATGTTTTGTCCGCCCAAGTTACTAATCCTGTGGCGAAATTCAATGAGAATCAATGATTCAGCTTGCACATGGAAGTCATATGAGCACTGTTTGACAATGCATGGTCGAAACATTCACAATTAATCTACAAGCATTTTGTGCTTGAAGCAAAGCATGCAGCTACAAGAAAGCTCAACATAACTTACAGCCATTTCATCTGGAAACCAAACTAAGCAAATTAGCTGGCACACAGCACCTTCATTATTCTACTCTGTACAGGCATATTGTGTCAGTTACAAGCCGAAATGGACAAGAGTTTCAAGCCAAGAATCTTTCGAATAAACTCCCGAAGAAGAAGCTCGTCTTGGCCCATCCACTGGCTTCGGGTTCCTTGGCGCAACCCGGTGGAACCTTCTTCACATTAAGCATCATCCTGTGTCCAATCTCCTTACGAACTGTTTCGATGGTCTTCATGTCCACTGGATTTCCCGAAGCATCTCTTACGTAGAACACGTTCATTGCCCGCTCCCCGTTCGTCGACACACCTGCTCTTGTGACCGACAATCCATTCTCTCGAAGAATCCTTGTTACTTCAGAGAGCAAGCCTACCCTGTCTTTTGCGCAGAGCTCCAGGCTGAGGCCCTGCATTAGGACAATATTTGATTCTTCTTGGCGCAACCCATTCAATTTTTTTAAAAAAAGTTAATTTAAATGAATGAGATTCTCTTGTTCTATAGGATATAATTGGATTAAAGAGTATAATGTTTTTGAAAAGGATGTAGATCATGTAGTCTCGTAGATGAGTTTGTGCAATGACGAATGTAATAAGAACATATGAATTCTGAAATGAAAACAAATAATTCATGACATTCATCAAAATCTTCTTGACTGCTTAAATTCCAAGAGTTGCCTATAAGACTTCTGTCTTTATTTATTTATTTATATATATATTGAAGGGGAGGAGGAGGGGCTGTATGTGGTTGTATGCACATATTTGCATATGAACTATTTTGTCAACTTGTTTAACAGCAAATTAGTAATCCTTCTGTGTTATCTCCCTCTCATATTTATTATATAACATTCCTGTTTACTGTGCAAGTGAAAAAAAAAAAAAACTCATGGACACGTCTCCAGTTTGCAATGACAAATTTACCATTGAAGTATGAATTTTGACACGAGCAGAGACAGCAATCCATGAAATTTCATCAAAATCTCCTTAGTTAAATTAAAAGGTTACTAGTAGGGGAACGAGGATAAGTTTATGGGGAAATGACAAGACAAATAGCCCAGGGTAGAAAGAAGAGGCTACAGCGGGATACCCATGAAAAAGAGGAAGAAACCGAGCTATCCGAACACCACCAAAGGTCGGCCCAAATCCCTATGAGGAAATGCCAATTAAACATGGTCAATCCAACTGGCAGGGCCCATGCCAATTACAGTCAATAATGGACCAAACATAAAAGCTTTAACCTAAATTAATGTCAGGGGGAAAGGCGACTTCCCCTAAACCCAGTTGTGCAAAAATTGACATGACAACCCATGTGAATTTAGATTATCAGAGAATCCAAACTGACTTAGGCATCAAAGGATTGTTGCTGAACGCCCCTGGCTAGTTTCTATTTTCAGGTCACTTTCAGGAAATCGGAGGAGCTCAAGTCAAGAGTTCATTGTTCTGTCAAACCTTACAGCATCAAGGAGTTCATGGAACTGTAATACCTGTATCATCTATTGGGGATGTGGCTCATATTCTGAGTGGAGCGCATGTATCGGGAAAATCACCGTGAAGTAAGGGACAAAGAGAGATGTTTGAAGGGTGCATCCTTGAGGACAAACCGTCGACGGTTTGGGGTGTAATCGTCGAGGGTTTCAGGCAGTGTTGTAGGGGTTTTCTTCTTGACTTCAAACTGTTGACAATTTGGCCTAAACCATACACAATTTCACTCGTGGATGTCACAGATTTTCGAATCGGAGATTAGTAGATTGAGAGTTTTTGGAGGAATTTTCTACCGGGGATTGCTACAGAAGTGTTTTATATTAAATAGAAGCCTTTTGTACGCACTAGATTGATATATAATTATTATTATGTAACCCTAGTTTAAGAGAGGGCTTTGTAAGCTTCATTATTGATAGTAAAAACAGCTGCTGCTCCCGTGGATGTAGGAAAATTACCGAACCACGTAAATTCTTGTATTTTAGGTATTGCTTTCATTGATTCACATTGATGAGTGATTGTTAGGTTCATATTGTTCATCATCGAGTACTTGTTTGCTTGCTCCATTGATTGTTCGTGAGAGTTCGTATGAGGTCTTCCGCTGCTCACACTCGGCACCGACAATTAGTTTCTGAGTGCTGAATGTTTGGGAACAACAATTGGTATCATACCCGGATGATTGTTGGTGTAGTGAACAAAAAGCGATATCAGAGCTATTGGTTCGCAATGATTGGGATTTCTTCTGCGAGGTTCGAGATTGGTAAGTTCGATGGAACGAGGAACTTCAGGCTTTGGCAGAGGAGGGTGAAGGACTTGCTAGTGTAGCAGGGAATGGTGAAGGGTCTATACAAAAAGAAGCCAGAAGGCATGGACAACGCAAGTTGCAAGGAGCTAGAAGCAAAGGTTGTGTCCACTATCAGTTTATGTCTGGCCAATGACATATTGTATCATGTCATGGATGAGGAATCGCTGGCAGTGGTTTGGCTGAAACTAGAGCATCGGTACATGTCCAAGTCATTGACAAATAAGTTGTATCTTAAACAAAGATTATATTGGTTTAAGATGACAAAGGGTTCGGACTTGACTCAGCATATCAACAATTTTAATCAAATCATTAGTGATCTGGGGGCGAGTTGATGTGAAGTTCGAAGAAGAGGACAAAGCATTCATGCTGCTAAATTCCCTACCTACGTCGCTTACATACGAGAATCTGATTACAATGTTGACGTGGGGGAAAGAAACCCTGGAGTTGGAAGAAATCATGAGTGCATTGCTGGGGTTCCATCAAAAGAAGAAGGCTAGCGATGAGGGTTCACATGGTAAAGGGCTCGTGGCATAAGGTAATCAGGATCGTGGGAGAGGCAAGTCCTAGAGCAGTTCGAGTGGTAATAAAAATCAATCGCAGTCTAGGAGGAGAAAGGACATTCGTTGTTTTAAGTGCGGGAAACTAGGGCACATAAAATCGGAATGTCCAAAGTAGGAGAAGGGGAAGGCAAAATCTCAAGTGGCTTTGTCAAAATCTATTTATGTAGTGGAAGAAGGGGACTCATTGAGCAGTGATTGTGAGATGCTACCTATTTCATCAAGTTCAAAACGCCTCATTGATTCTTGGATCCTAGACTCGAGATGTTTTTTTCACATGACACCCAACAAAGCCTGGTTCATCACTTACAGATTGGTGAGTTCTGATTCCGTTCTGATGGGAAACGATGCGGTTTGCAAAGTTGTCAGAATAGAGGATATCAAGATCAAGATGTATGATGGTGTGGTAATGACGTTATGTGGTGTAAGGCATGTACCTAATCTACGGAAGAATGTGATATCATTGGACACTTTGGATTGTAACGAGTATAGTTACAAGTCTGAAGGCGGGACGATGATGGTTTGTGATGGCGTATTGATGGTGATGAAGGGACAAAGGATAGTAGGGAATATCTATACACTGTAGGGTAACACAGTTGTAGGTGGTGCTATAGCTGAGAATTCTGAGTTAGATAATACAGTTTTGTGTTAAACAACCACACATAGAATGGTGGGTATTCTTAACTAAATTGTTATGGATGTTTGGGGACCGGTAAGGGTAGCAGCACGGGTTGGACATGGATACTTCGTGAGGTTATCACAAAAGGTTTGGGGGCATCTCATGGAACACAAGTTGGAGATGTTTTCCAGGTGTAACTTGTGGTTGAAGTGGAGTACTAGAATGAGAGAGTTCCTCAAGTCAGATATTAGTGCTAAGTACGCTGGTGTTCAAGGAGTTTTGTGAGCAGGGCATGGTGTATGCAGGGCTTGCAAGGAACTTCTTGGTAAAGTCAGCCAGTATGATGGGTTTCTCAATTAATCGATCACCAAAGGTATCACTAGATAGGAGAGTTGCAGGAGAGGCTTGGACAGGTAATGCGGTAGACTTCTCTAGTTTGAGAGTGTGGAGGTCTAGCCATGCACGTTTCTAGTAAGATAAGATCTAGGCTTGGTGTGATGTCCGAACGTTGCATCTTTCTGGTATATAAAAAAGATGGGTTCAAGTTAGGTGATTCAATGACAAACAGGGTGGCGATTGGTGGAGACCTGACTTTAGGTTCTAAAGCCATATGACAGCGTACTCAGGTAGATGAAGAGAAACGGGTGCTAGAAAGGTGTAGTAGCAGCAGCAATGAACATGTTGTACAGGTGGAGTTGGAGACTTAAGGCAAAAGTGCAGGGAGTCCTAGCTCAGGAGACTTGCAGTATCACCATATAAACTGGAGCAGAAAGGAGATTGTGATGCAGGTGGAGTTACGGACTCAAGGCATAGATGACATTAGTCATAATACAAGGAGTTCAAGCTCAGGAGACTAGCAGGATCACAATGGGCTCAGAGGCACTATCAGGCCACCACCTAGGTATAACGATCTGATGTCTTATGCAACCATTACTACTAGGAAGGATCCTATTACCTTTCAAGAGGTAGTGCACGACCAAGAGAAGGGTAGGTGGATATGTGCCATGGTGGAGGAGATGGAATTACTATATAAGAATCAGATGTGGGGGTTGGTGGAGCTCCTAGAGGGGGAGAGGGAGATAGGCTGCAAGTGGGCAAGTATTCTATTATTTTCTGTGAGTGACATGCCAATTGTTGGGAATGCTCCAACTGAGGTAAATCAGTCGGAGACTCTGTTGAGAAAGGAAGTTGACATGAAGGTTTTGGGTGCTGGCAAGAAAATTCTTGGGTTGGAGATTCGTAAGGATAAAGTTACAGGGAGATTGGGATTATCTCAGGGTGACTTGTGGCCATAGCTGCAGGGAGATTAGGGTTATCTCAGAGCGGCTGTGTGGACAAAACTACAGGGAGATTGTGGTTATCTCAGCGTGATTTTGTGGATCAGGTGTTGGAGAGGTTTAGCACGGTTAATGTTAAATCGATCACCGGTATATCGTTGGCGAATCAAAGTAAATAGTCTACCACTCAATACTCAAGGACGGACGGTGATGTTCGAGACATGTTAAAGGTTTCCTATGCCAGTGCAGTGGGGTACTTTGGTGGGCAACAGAGTGATCCATCTGTTGTGAGGCTCATGGATGCAGACTACACAAATGACTTGGATAATAGGAGGCTTACAACGGGGTATGTTGTGGGAAGACCTAATTGTTGGAAGTCTAGGGTACAGTCTCAAGTTGCATTAGTTACAACTAGATCAAAGTACTTGGCAATGTATGAGGCTGCCAAGGTAACATTTTGGTTTAGACGTTCAATCAAGGAGCTAGGTGTTCATCTAGGTGGAGTTCCTATTACCACAGTCAAGTTCAAGCATTACTTGGACTTGATTTACATCTCCAGGTGTTAGATGGGAGGCGGGTCTCAATCTACTAGCTTGGGTGGAGCAGCGGGGATTATGCTTTTGAATTTCTCTTAAGTGGTGAATATTCACCAAGGTGGAGATTGTTAGGGATGTGGCTTATATTCTGAGTGGAACGTATGTACCGGGAAAAGAATTGTGAAGCGAGGGATAAAAAGAGAGGTTTGCAGGGTGCAGCGTTGAGGGCAAACCATCGACGGTTTGGGGTGTAACCGTCGACAGTTTTAGGTAGTGCTGCAAGGGTTTTCTTCTCGGCTTCAAACCGTCGATGGTTTGGCCTAAACCACTAACGGTTTTGCTCACAGACGTCATGGATTTTTGAATCGAAGATCAGTAGATTGAGAGTTTTTGGAAGAATTTCCTCTGGGGGATTGCTATAGAAGTGTTTTTGATAAAATAGAAGTCTTATGTACGCATTAGATTGATATATAATCATTATTATGTAATCCTAGTTTGAGAGAGGGCTTTGTAAGCTTCATTCTTGATAGTAAAAACAGCCGCTGCTCCTATGGACATAGGCAAATTGCCGAACCACGTATATTCTTGTGTTTTGGTTATTGCTTTCATTGATTCACATTGATGAGTGATTGCTAGGTTCGTATAGTTCATCATCGAGTGCTTGCTTGTTTGTTCCATTGATTGTTCGTGAGAATTCGTGTGAGGTCTTCCAATGTGCACACTCAGCACCGACAATTGGTTCCTGAGTGCTGATTGTTTAGGAGCAACAATTGGTATTAGACCCGGGTGATTATTGGTGTGGTGAACAAGCATTAATAATAGTTAATCCAAGATTGCAAATATTCTCCTTACCAACACAGTAATACATCTGAATATTTGCTCATGAATTATTTTGTCTTCTTGTCAAGTAATAATCCTTTTATGTTGCCTTGCTCTATTTATTATTTAACAATGTTGACTACAGTGAAAGTATTTTTTTTTTTAAAGAAAACAAGGCACAAAATCATGTAAATGGCCACTAAACTGGCTGCAGTACTAAATGCTGGATTTGTCTTCTTTGCCCAAACTATGAAAGATCCACTAGGACTCTGAGGTGGGAAGTGACAAATAATTTCTACATACCAGTAAATGATTGAAAAAGCAACAGAAAAATTATCAGATTTTAAACTCACCTCGCTTACTCTCCGTCGAATTGCAGCTTCAAGACATTTGATGACCCTTTCTTTCTCTCCCTCAGTGTCAAGTGTGCAACCATCCATGTGACGAATATAATATTCCTACAAGCATTCAAAGATAAGTCATTCCAATCACAATTTTAATGAGGTTTGAGGGCATTCAGTGGATATAAGACCATTCTGCTTTTGTTTTTGTTTTTGTTATCTTAGAAGTAAAAGGGGTAAAGAGAGACAAAATAGAAAACATGAAGTTGGCAACAATTTCAATATTGAACTCCTAAAAGACTATTATCATTTGGCATGAGGCTTCTAGATTTGCTCTCTTCCACATTGCAGTGAAGGAGTGATCATCCAATTATAGAAAATACTTTCATGTTCTCCTAATTGGCAAGAAATGCAGTTCAAGAACATTCAAAGTCACAAAGAAGATTTTGCATATCTACGAATAAAAACTATTGGTGTAAAAAAGAAGACTAAACCATAAAAAAGATCAATTTGCATATTAATACACTTATCAGCAAGTAATCATGCCTATACCTGCAATGCATAGGGGCCCTCAGATGAGATGGAAGCATGAAAAACAACATATTGCATGTCCGTGAGAGTGCATACAATATCAAACAACAGCTTCGACCGATCTTTGCACCGAACAGTAACCACTGAGTACCCTTTCTCCTCACAATGCTCAACTGTAATGTTTGGTTTGAAAGAGGGAGGATAGTCTGCCTCTATGGCCACTCCGCTACTTTCATAATCCCTATCAGCAAACAGCATCTGGTGAAGCCTCCGGTCCATATGGGTGAACCCCATGGAGAAACTTGTACGAGCCACTTTCTCATCATCATCACAGCCACGGAGGATGTTCTTGAGCTGCTCCTCCATTGTAGATAACCGCATTGGGTCATCTACAGCACGAGATGTGTTTTCATCCTTGACATAGAGAACACATGCTATTCGCTTATTGTGTGTCCAAACTTCAGCAGCAGCAACATTAAGGTTGAGGTTGGCAAGGACAGCAGAGATCTCTGAAAGAAGACCTGGGCGGTCCCTGCCTATGAGCTCAATGGCTGTGTGGTCGCCAACAGAGTGCACGCCCACTCGTTTCCCAGGCCAACTTTTCACCCCATCTGTGATATGGCCCTTTGGTCCTAGAGCCTAAATAAAAAAGATCATTAAAGAAATGATAGTAAATATGTTGAACGGAGAAAATATCACCAGGGTAAGCCATTTATGATGGGCCATTCAGAAAGGCCTTCCCTTCATGGTGAGGGACATAATGATTAATTCACAAGCTATACTTTTCTAAGAAAAATGATAATTATGGCTATCTCCATGCCATGCTCAGGCACCCCAGTACTGTGATAAAGAAAAAAAATGAACAGTAAAATGGGGAATTGGAGGCAACCCCAGCCGGTTCTGATGTATACTGCAGACATGCAGCACTTGAATAGAGTAAAGAGGATGCAATGGATGTATAAATATTACTCATCCATTCATTCATCTGATTTTTTTAATGAATGAAAAATCAGTTAAATTGCAGGTCGGTCTGATTTTGCACACATTATTCTGATAGTTTAGTGTGACTTCAAGATAGACCCAAGAGCACAAGATGAAGGGTAAGAGCAGTAAGGATAGACTTGGGGAAAAAAATCCAGTCAGCTAGACAGAATCATGAAGGAGAAAGATTAAGAACATGCAACATTTACAACAGAAAACAAGTTCCTATTTTGTAATGTACCAATCTGTTGCTGCTCTTAGGTAGGTGATATTTGGGACTTGATTCAGCCAGGGGAGGCAATGCATCTCTGCACAAAAAGGGACTAAAATTTGGCTGTGTCCATTGGCATGTCACTGGGTCCCAAAATTTCTTATCATCGTGTTGCTTCTGAACTCTATTGAGTCTGAGCAGTTTGGATTGCGCATGCTAATGTGCTTCAATAAATGCACATAAATACAAATGGTAATGAAGGAAAGAAGCTGTACCTTTTCTATGTAGTCGATGGTTTTGCCATCAGTAATTTTATTCCCCTGTTGATCCGTGACATGAAACACTGTATATTTCAGAAGAAGTGAAACTTGTCACCTACTAATTAAGGAGAGAGAGAGAGAGAGAGAGAGAGAGAGAGAGAGAGTTGCATTCTAGTAGAAGCTTATAAAAAGGTTCTCCATTGATTAATTTTGGACGCATGCAATTACCAGAATAAGGTGGACTAGGATAGGAGTTTCATCACTGAATTGCATGACAAACACCCAACCTTCATCCAGGACTCCACATTTTAGCTTGATAATGAACCATGCCTTTAGAATTTCGACCTTGCTCTACAAGAATTGTGTTTGGAGGTACAATGAATTTGTTATTAGTTGAAGAAAATGCAAGGAGAGAAGAAACTTGTAGGGAGAGAAGTCTGATTTCCCTGCTTTAGGTGGTTGGTCTTGGTTGTAAGATCCCAATGTAACATACATTCCCTTACAGTGATGACACATATTCAGAAAGACATCAGCCATCAATAACTTCCCTAAGCCACCTTTAATTTCTTTAAACTTCCTTAATCACCCTCACAAAATGTAAAGGTGGGAAGGATTTCTCCAACTAATACCACAATTAACTCAATATTTTTGGTCCATCAGGCGGTGTTTTAGCTAATAGAATAATGGGGTATGTCTTCTCTGTAGCCAAAGGAACAATAAAACGAGTCAAAGATACATATACATACCATCCATGAACCATCCACCATCAGAGGAGATGTATGCTTTGGTGATGATGAGGTCAAGGTCAGACAGGATTTGCACTACTTCCAGCAGTATTCCTGGTTTGTTCTTGCTATCAACCTGAAAAGCAAACCCCGTCACCTTCAATTAATGGTATTTTTCATTGTTCTTTTACAAGAAAGGGGAAAAGATGTGACCAGAGATGATGTTAGTGTGACATATTTTTCCCAATTGAAGATGAATAAGGGAAAGTAGCTAGATATTAGTGAACCATTCTTTTTCCTTTGATTCCGATGTGCTAGTCATTGCTTGGTAATCATCAGCTCCAACATGGGGGCCATTTTGTTTTGAAAGGAGGGAATATGGCAGAGGTGCAGTCTACAATGCACACCCATTCAATTTGTGAGCATGGGCTAGCGAGTTTGATAAGGAGTTGACAGTGGATTAAAAACCCTAATCCAACCTAAAGTTGGAGGTAAGAACTACGGCAGCTAAACTTGATTCATTGTTGTTGTCATCGTTTGCTGCTGAATTGAATGATTTTAAACATCTTGCAATGGAATTAAGTTGATCTACAGAGCAACTAAACTCTTATAATAGGTTCACTTTACTGGTTCTTTCTTTTCTTTGATACAGAGAAGAAAATCAAACACCGCCTTATAACAAATTTAAGCTTGAGAGAAACTATTTTTCACTTCGTAAGTTACGTTTTAGTTTTCTAGCTTTTGTTGTTATTGTTTTCACACTGATTTCCCCATTTCTGTTCATATTTTATTCCATAAACAGGGCTGTAGAATTTTTATTTATTTCTTACCACACGCATGGTAGTTCGCCGGCAGACTATCCTAGTTATCAACCATTGAACAGTAGGCTTTGGATATATATATATAGGCACACATGCATACTAGCAAAGACCTGTGCTACACGTGTGGAATATGATTTGATAAAAGATTTATAAATATAATATGTCATTAAACAATAGGACAACATTGAACACAATAAGACATCATCTACATCTATATATATATATATATATATATATATATATATATGCTGGTTTACTTGGTCTAATTAATTTGAAAGCATACTGAGGTAAATAATTCAGAACTACAATTGAAATCCAAAAGAAGAATTTTCAAAGAACTAGAGATGATGGAAGTTACATGCCATTTTAGAAATTTATTTAAAGACTGCCCCATAAAAAATTAGGCGTTCAACTTGCA
The DNA here is from genome assembly GCF_029873635.1 of Malania oleifera. NCBI lineage: Eukaryota > Viridiplantae > Streptophyta > Magnoliopsida > Santalales > Ximeniaceae > Malania > Malania oleifera. The sequence continues at coordinate 4,998,159 of NC_080424.1, forward strand.
ATTTAAGAAAACACAACTTCAGTTTGCAAATTTAAACAGGCAAACTTGGTCAGCGACTCAGAATCATCATGGAAGCACAGTTTTAAAGTCTAAACAAATAAGAAATTTACCTTGATCAAAGTACAGTCTCTGCAACTAGTGTTATCTACAGATACCCTGCACAAAAAGAAGGGGAGAGAGAGAGAGTGGAAGAAGAAGAAGAAGAAGAAGAAATTGTGGACACGAGCTAGTAAGAACAGGACAGTGGACTCGGCTAACAAGTAACATCATAGCCACGTTAACCAGCAGATGGCTTTTCACTAATAACATTCTTTTTAAAAAAAATTCTTTGAAGAGGGGCATATGTAGAGTATAGACTGTGAACCAACCTGGGAGGATGAATTCGGATGCTCAAGTTCTCGTACTCTGGGTCGAAGTACGGCCAGCAAACCTTCGCCATTGATGCCCGCTAGTTTCTTAATTAGTTAGACCAATGAAACCAGATACTGCTGCTGCAGCTGCTGCGTGGGTGGGCAAATTCTACATCAAACTTGCAAGGTAAATTATTCTTTAAGCAGGCATGTGCCGAGTGAGGCGCAGAGGCAGAGAGGACCACCAAAATTAGTCGAGTTTTTGGTAATTAATTTGCAGGGCGGAGGAGTTGGCGGCCATCGAGCTAGCTCACCCCAAAAGTTGAATTGCTTACATTGTGGACGGCAAACCCTGCGAATAAAACGACCAAGCTTGACACGTCCGCCTCAGTCCCCAACACAAAACAAACACCATAGCTATCCATTTCGGCATCATTCCAACCATTTGTGCCCGTCTATTCACACCCAGATAACCAAAATTAAAGCAGAGGTCCAAAATTCCCAAATACATAATAATAATAATAATAATAATAATAATAATAATAATAATAATAATAATTGGTTTGGAAATTGTCAACCATCGCTACCATGCATATGCAGGTCACTAGAGAGAGAGAGGGAGGGGAGTGGAAGAGGAGAGAGAAGCACGTCAAAATCAATGTGGAAAGGAGATGCCTATTGGGCTATGTGTGAGGCGAGGTGGCGGGTTGGACGGTAAGCGGGACCTCCACGACATTGGCAAATTGGCAACTGGGGCAGGGCTGCGCTCGCCAAGTTGGTCAGCGGGACATCCATTTATGACAGTGCTTACAACTAGTTCACCCTTACCCCCGTTGAGAGAATCCAATTGGGTACATGACCCATATGAATTTAAATGATAAATTCTTGAAATAAATTATAAATTTATATTAAGAAGTTTTTAATTATACCCATTTAAATTTAAATTTAAATTTTAAAATTCTCATATTTACTTTGAAATGCTATTTTGATGTTTTGAAACATAAATTAATAAATAATATAGTATCACTACATTTGGAGCAAGAATTTTAAAATTTAAATTTAGATTTGAATGATTTCAATACAATAAATTTAAAACCTCTCTTTAAAAAAAAAAAATTATTTTATAGTTAATGATTTATTCAAGTAAATCAAACAAGACACTAGCATGTCATCATAATTATGCATTTATTTAAAACCTAAAAGAAAAGACTAAATTTTTAATGAATAAAAAACTTAGGTCATTATAACACTATAAAATGTTTGCTATAATTATGGTTTTAGTACAAATTAAAATGAATGGAACATATTATAAAATAAATATAATTATTTAATATTTTTAATTTTAGTAACCCAACAAACATATTGCAAAGAAATTAAATAAAATTTTCAAAATTTCAAAGCCCTTAATTTCTAAATTAAAATTATATAATTGAATGTTAATCTTAAATCATAAAATAATTCAAATTTATATAAACTGATTGATCCCAAAATAGCATATTGTCTGGTTTCATCCATTAATTGATTTTATTTGCATTCAAATTCTACGTAAAAGAATTAATTTTTTCACTCCATGACGAGATAATTTTGAAACTCTAATTTGTAATGTCTCCTAAGGAAAAAAAGAGTATTCTTTATTTCATTAATTTTTTGAATTAATTTTGTATAAAAAAGAAAAGAGGATAAAAAATTTTGCTAATCAAAATTTCAGAAACTATGCACAAATCTTTGTGATTCTCACAAGTCACAAGACATGGATGCATAGCAAAGACAATACCATTTATTTATTTATTTATTTTGAAACATTATCCATTTTTTATGTATTGTTTTGGTTGTATAAAATTGTTCACATCTCTTCACTCTGGTCCACAAAAATAAATAAAGAAATAAAATATTAGATTGGATAATAAATTCTAAAAGTTCCACTATTTATGATTGTGACAACCATTTATTGTGATAATATTTTAAGATTACTTAATTATGAAACCTATCAATCATGTTGGTGGTGCAGAGCTAGCTGCCAATGATAAAAGGAAAAAAAAAAGATAGATCTTAGAAACTTTGTCCCAAACTTCTAGCATTTAAATATTATTTGGTTGATTGCTATTAAAGTAGCTCAATATAAATAATATTAAATATTTTAAAATGACAATGTTATCATCATCTATAGAAAATTGGATCTATTAAATAATAAAAATAGACTAAATATTAGACATATCATGTCCACGCACCCTTGAGATGAACATCCTATATCCCAAAATTTCATTCAAACATACATTATAAATATTTCGATCATGAAGCACGAATTAGATCTCGACTTTATAATTTATTTTTCATGAGGCAAAATTCAAAGAACAAATGAGCCAAAATTAGATAATATATTATAAAAAATTTGAGTGAAAAAAATTATTACATTTTGCTTCATAACAATTGTAACAAATGTCAAATGGTGACTTATGCATGCCATAAGAACCCGATTTGGTTCAGCACCAAATCGTCGACGGTTTTCCCGGTTTCGTAAGGCTTAGGAAAGCCGTTGACGATTTTAGTCGAAAAGTTTGGTTTGAGACCAAACCGTCGACGGTTTCAGAAATCTCAAAGAAATTGTCGATGATTTCAAACCACCAAGAGGTTCTAAGGAAGAGATACGAAGGTTTTGGTTCGGTTAAAGGCCAAATCGTCGATAGTTTTAGGAAAACCATTGACGGTTTCATCCCGGATTGAGATATTATAAATAGCACTTAAGTCATTTTAGTTTCATTTTACTTCATTTCTCTTCCCTCCCTCCGCTAGGGTTTCACTCTCTCAATCACCTCTCTCTCTCTCTCTCTCCCTCCTACGACCTCCCGGGGCTCCTCTGGCACAACATCCGGTCACCTCTCTCTTTCTTCTCAGCTTGCGCCAGCCTTCTCCTCGTCGTATTAAGGAAACTGATGTTCGTTCTAGGGAGCATGGTAGACGTATTTTCAGGAACATGTAAGGGGAATAGATTATGTCAACTTTTTCTCGAATTTGAACTGATTAAATTTGAGTAAATGGACTTGTAAATGTTGTATATGATTTTCTGAATGATTCAGGCATATAAAATTGACGGTTTTGATTATTATACGTATTTGGGGAAAACCAAAATGAATAGGTTAATCATCTCTGTTTCCTAAAAAACATATATTTTGAGTTAAATAAAATTATGGAGATGATCAAACCAAATTTTCAGCAAAAATATATTTTTCCCGAGCAGTTTATCGTATTATGAATTAACGTTCAAATCGTGTGACATGAGAATGATTTAATTTTGTTACATAATTGAATATGAGGATTTTTATGGTAGTATACAATGAGACGATGGTTTTATACTGCTTTATAGAAATATTGGGAATGTGTTAGAATTTTGAAATGACGGTTTTATACCGAGTTGTGAAATGTGAAATGACAGTTCTATACCAGGATTTTTTATTTTTATTCTTTACTAAGGAGGGTGGCACCTCCATTTATTGATACGCCCTCACTTTTGGCGGAGGAAAATCGTGATTACAAGATAAGCAAAATGGAGAATATAGATAATGAATTAAAACCCTCCCCAAAAATAACACTAACAACCAACCAAACCAATACAACAAATACAAAAACAATACTAACTAAGAAACAAGTCTAAACAGACCTAAAAAACTTGAGAGTTGAACTAAGGATGAAAGGAAGTGAGACCTAACCTATCCATCTGAAGTAGATCTTATACCGGGTTGTAAATGATTGGAAATATTGATGTGACATGTATGTTGAGAAAATGAGATCATGATACTGTTTTTATTACTTAAATTGCATTATATGGTTTAAGAACCCTGAGGACCATATGTAACGAGAGTACGGTACCATAACTAGTAAATGAGTTAGTGTGGTCACACTGTTCTGAGAAGTGTTAGTAATGTAAAGTCGATTTGGCCGCAAAGAGTTGTTGTACCCTCCCGGAGTCCGGACCAAGTTGTAGTAGGCAAATCAACAAGGTATTTTGACTTAACTTGATGGTAAGTCAGCCAAGACTAAGTTCAGTTTTCGGACCGCACAACCCAATCATAAGGGTTATACATGATGATTTTGTTTGTCTAAAAGGGAGTTTCTTCTATGCATATAAGTGAATTTATGTAAATAAGATTATTTATTGAGTCGAACTATATCGTGAAGGAAAATGTATATTTTCAACTGTATAGGTGTGAGTTATATTTTACAAATATTATGTTGGTTAGATAAAGTAAATTAATGAATGTGTTTAATTTTACTAAAACTTATGTTAACTACAAACTGATAATAATTTATTCCGTCTTACTGATAAGTGTCTCACTCCAATAAATATATAAACTTTTCAGGGCCTACAGGAAATCGAGCCTAGGAGATCCAAAGCGGGACTTAGACAATCTTGCTGAAGGTGAGTGTTGGTGGGACACGAGTCTGTTTATATTAGATGTTTTGGGTTTTTTGGGTTGTAATATGAATTTTGAGTATCGTTGGGGTAACGGTTATGAGGTTGTACTCTGTACGTATGGAATGGATGGTCTTTTGCTTCTGCTGTATGCATCCAAATGACTCTCGGTTTTGGAAATCAATTATGACCACCATTCCAGAAGTTATAGATAATGTTAAAATTTTGGTCAGAGGTGAGAACTCTTCTTTTTAGTTCGATAGGTGGCTATCATCAGGCCTGTTATCTGTAAGCACTAAGGATATTTTGAACAAGAAATTGTGTATTAAGGATTGCTGACTAAATAATAATTGGAACTCTGATTTAGTACTGGAATTGGTTGGTGCCAATAAAATAAGGGAAATTTTGCACCAGGTGCCGGCAAGTAAAAGTGGGCAGGATATTTTTATTTAGAAGCCTGCCCCTGAAGGTAATTTTTCTACAAAAACGGCTTGGGAGACAGTGAGGAGCAGAAGTGACAATTTTGTGTGGAATGACATGACTGGTTTTGACATTCTTTATTACCTAGAAGAATCTCAATGTGTTTATGGAGAGTCTGATTTAGATGCTTGACTGTAGATAATAGAATTCAGGTCAAAGGAATATCGATGACTTCGGCTTGTGATTGCTGCATTCAGAGAAGTCAGAAAAACATTGATCATATTCTTTCTTTAGATGAGGTGGCTTCAGAGGTTTGGCATCGGGCTAGTGTGGCATTGGGGATTCCTTTCCAAAGATCCCTTCCTTGGAAAAACAAAATGGCAAATTGGTTCCACTATGCTCAAAAATCGTCTATTAAAGGTATTTTAATCGGGCTGATTCCGTGTTTGATTACGTGGTATCTTTGGAATCAAAGATGTAAAGTGAGAATGGAAGGAGTTTATCAAAGTACAGATTAGATGTGAAGAAGTGTTCGATTTTGGTTTGGTTTTATTACTGAGAGCACCAATTCTTTTCAAAAATTGAAGAAGCCGGACATTAAGATTTTGAATGAGTTTCAAATTAAGCATTAGGGAGTTTGTGACAGGCCTGAAAAAATTGTTTCATGGGTTAAACCTCCAGTAGGGTGGATAAAACTTAATTGTGATGGTATTTGTAGGGGCAATCCGGGTACTTCAAGAGGTGGAGGAATTATTCAGGATTGCCATGACATGGTAAAAGCATCTTTTTCAAGTTATTTTGGTAATGGTACAAATAATAGTGTGGAATTAAAAGCAATCAGAGAATGAATTCGTTTGTGCAAACGTTTGCATTATTTTAATGTGATTATTAAAAGTGACTCACGAATTGTAGTTGATTGGCTTCAGAAAGGTAGATGTACTTTGTGGTATCTTTGGGAATTTTGGGAGGAGCTCATGGTGGAGCTAGGAGTGAACGTCATGGTGAGACATCAATATAGAGAAGACAATAGTGCGGCTGATTTTCTTACTAAAGGAGAAATGAGAAATAATGTAATTTACGAAGAACAACACCTTTTACCACGTTATCTGAAAGGTATTCTTAGGATTGATGGGTAAGGTATCGTTTCTGTTCGTCGTTAGTTCAATTCTAAAGTTTTTTTTGATGTATTTTGTTTTGAGTTTGGTTGTGTTTATGTTTTTTATCTTCTTTGCTAGTTTTGTTGTCCTAATTTGGTTGGTTACTAGTGTTGGTTTTTCTGTAATTTCGCTTTTATTTTATCTTGTAACCACGATATTCCTTCGCCAAAAGTGAGGGTATATTAATAAATAAATGGAGGTGTTACTCTCTTTTCTTAAAAAATAAAAAATAAAAATAAAAATATGGAAAGAATATACCCGTAACCCCCTTTTTGGGTTTGGGGTGTCCCAATTGTGGTATCAGAGATGTGTTATTATATATGAATAATTGTATTATTGTCATTTTGCAAAGTGAGAAGGCACAAAAAAACAAGAATATATTATTATTCCAAATTTGATTGAATGAGAATTAAAAAATCTTAATACAATAAAACAAAATTAGTCTCAACCTTAAAAGGTGTTAATATTTTTTACGAAAAAAAATTATACAATTCAATAGACAAAAAAAATATATATATATTATCAAAACTAACCAAAGAATATTACCCTATATCTAAGCCCACTTGTTCATGTTATTTAAAATAGATAAATAAGTAAAAATACATAGATATACAATAATATATAAGCTCAACCAAAATTATATATACATAAAAATATATATATTTTCTATGTTTGTTTACCTCTAATACTAAAAAGGAAATTCTCCAAACTTGATCTAATTTTTTAGACTTTGTTGGAACTCAAAAAATATAAGAGAAAGAAAAAGAAAATATTAAAAAATCCATATAATTAATCATACTTGATCTCAAGAAAAGTGTGAGAGAAAGAAAAAAAATACTAAATCTATGAACAAATTTTTAATTACATTATTAAAATTCATTTTATCTTAATTCTTAGTCATATTAAAATAATTTTTTATTTTTGATAATACTTAATAGAGAAGAAAAATACAAAAGAAAACAAGTTTTCTAATTTTATTTTCCTTTTTCTTATCTCAAGTAAAATTCTTAATTCAAAAGACTCTTAAAGACCCAAAACTACCCATATAATTATCCCCTCTAATGCCAACAACAAAATTCCTCAAATTTAGTATGATTTTTAACTATAAAAAATATTCCTATAACTACCAATAATTTCTTTTCTAATTAAATTAAAATGATTTTCAATTTTTTGATTTTTTATAATTATTTTTAAAATTTTTTTAAAAAATTTAGACAATTGAGGAGCACATAGTTAGTTTTATTCTAAAAATGAAGTTAACATAGTTTTATTCTAAAAACGAAGTTAAGATTTAATGTTTATGAACTAATATTTTTATTCTTTAATTATGGTTTGTCAAGTAAATCATGAATAATACGTTAATGGGCAAATGACATCATTTTTATTTCTAATTTGATACCGCTTAAGTGGATTTAAAGGACGTAATTTAAATTAGAGTTTCAATTTTAAAACAAATAATTAGTGTCATAACAAGTTAGGAAGGGAAAGTGCATGCCAAAATCTTTTTAGCTTTAGCTTGGTCCCTATTTTGTATGGTTATGTTGCCATAAACTTTTCTCCGTGCCTATATATTTTCAAGTTGGACTAATCACTCAAATATATATATTTTTTTTCAAAAAAAAGAGCAAACAAACAAATAACTATAATTTATAATTAGAATAATAATATAATAAACAATTCTTTTAAAATCAAGATAAACACAAATATTAAAAAATAAAGACGCCAGCCGTAATTCCGTACGTGCTATGGCAGGCTGCAGGCTTCATGTGGGCGGCATCACGACCGTCCATTCCACGTATTGAGAGGATTGACCGATCGTGATTGCACCAATGACAGCTAGAAGTCCGGACACGTGGCCGTCAAATCAAACAGCGACGCCTCGTGGTTGTTTGCTGCGAAGACGACGACACCCCACAAATTTGTGGGGGCGGAAACACTGCCTCCCTACCGAAAAGAGGGGTTGCCTACATGCCTGTTGGCTGTGTAGGCCGCCGGCGCATTTTAGCACCAGACATGTATTTTTTGACTGATTATGATTTATGGATTTACATTTTCTATCTGTATAGCCCCGTTTGATTCCCTAGAAAGTCTCTTTACACCAGAAATTTGTTTTTTTGTTTCTCGAGAAAATTTTATTAGACCAGAAAGTTAAGTGCTGTTGTGTTGTCGCAGATTTTGCAGTAGCGTATGGAATTAAATGACTTGCTTTCCTGGCATAAATTAATGACTAGAAAAGAAACTTGATTTCTTCCAAGTCTGAAAAATTCTAAAAAATTATATAAAAAATATATATATATATATATATATATTAAAAACAAACCATAACTGATCCTTAAAATTAAATAAAAAAAATATATTATGTTAAAATTTATTCAAATTTACTTAAATTTAAATTTAAAACTTAAAATTCATACTTTCAAAGTCATGTAAGTATGATTAGTAGGAAATATAAATTTTGTAGATATAATATTTTCTTGAATGAATCAAGCATTTGAGTATATTTAAATATTTTTTTTAATTAAATAGGGAGAAAAATCAAATATAATTTTGTGTATCAATTTTGAATTCAACTTGAATTGGTCACTGAATGTAAATATAAAGTATTTAAATTGTTTGGTTCATAATATCTAAATATGTGTTGTTTATTAATTATATAAGTTAAAAATTTTAATTTAACATAAATAATTTTTTTCTCATGTATTTAATTAATAATTATAAATAAATAATATAATTTTTCTAGTACAAAAATAAAATTTATAATTTTAATTTTAAACACTTGACTATTGATTTTTTTGTCATTTAAATTTTAAAAAAGAATTAGAAAAGTTTGAATTAGACATACTTTTATGTCCATTTTTGTCAAAGAAATTTTAAAATAATTAAGAACTGTCAATATCTCACAAGTTTATTTATTATAAATTTTATTAAAAGGTCATTTAAATCAAACAAACACCTTCCATATCATAACTAAATGATCTACCCCCAGGATGTGGTTCAGGTGATAGTGCAGATTGCGGGAGTGCCTTTCACGAGGTTAGGTGTTCAAACCCTTCCGAACTCGTTTTCACGCCTGGACTCTTGAATTTACCCTCTTTTTGGAGTTATGGGATCAACTTTAAGGGGCGCAAGATTAGTCACGTGGATCGTAAAATGGACACGTGGATACTTGGTGCGTAATCTAAAAAAAAATAAAAATTAAAAGATACATTTTCTTTAAAAATTAAAATTTTCATAAATTTTTTTTTAATATTTGACAACAAAAACAATTGAACCCGCTTAAAGTTTCAAATATTCATTCCTATTTTTGTAGTTTTAGATTGCATACCTCAAAGTCAAATTTTCCAAAAATTATTTAAAGCCTTGATGACAAGTTTTTCTCCTCCGTCAAATTTTATGGGAAGCTAGTGAGTGGGACTGCTATGTCTTTTTGTCAGGTGAGTTCATGTCAAGATTTTATGGTTGAAAGTTGAAATCATGAAATATATAATTTGTAACCACATAGATAAAGTACAAATTTCATGAAAATTCAGTAGTTCTAGGCACACTATTGAAGCATGCAAAATTATTTAATTTTATATTTTTTGTTATGTATCTTCCTAATATATACAAGCATCATAGTATTTCTCCGTCAAAAGTGAGGGGTTATCAATAAATAAATGAAAGTATAGCACTTCTTAAAAAAAAAAAAAAATGGTATATACAAACAATATTCACAAAAATACCTTTATATATTTATATATATGTGCTTTTGTTTATGGAGCTGATGATGATAGAGAAACGGATCTATTACCAATTCAACTGGAAAGGGAGAATTAAAGCAAGAGCAGAACACAAAAGCAGTATATCTCAAAAAATAAAAGTACTCTGGAGCATCAATTTTATTATTTGTTTTTAAATTTTACATAAGGTAAAAATATATATACAATTCAGAAACTTTTGTGCATTTATTCCTTCTCATCCTCCTCCGCATATATATATATATATATATATATATATATATTAATTAAATTGCTAATTTTTTTAATTGGTGGATGAGTAAGCGTAATAACCAAAAGAACAAAACAAATTCGACAACTGGAAATTCCGATTCCCGGATTCACAAAATTGAATTCGCTGATCAAAATCTCATTCCAGAAAACGCAATGTGTAGGACATTTCTAATCAAATGCTTGTTTGTCCGTGAAAATCTCAGATACATTTTTCTTGATTTTAGAAGTCAAAATCCGTGAAGTAAAAAGATTCTCCTTGCTGATTCACCAAACGATGAATTGAAATTTCACCAGAAAAGTTCAAGTTTCAATATAGCATATTCAATAAGAACAAAAATCCGAACAAGAAGGCCGTAAAATAGATACGCAATCACTTATTCAATAAGAACAAAAATTCGAACAAGAAGGACGTAAAATATATACGCAATCACTGGAACAATTGGCGAGAGAGAAGAAGAAGAAGAAGAAGGCTGACCTTGAAATTTCGTCGGAACTCCAAGCTTTCTCAAACAGAGCACTGAAACGGAAATTAGAAAGCACCGAATCGATCGAAGAACTATAAAGAAATCTCCTCGCTTGTGCTTGACGTCGGAAAACCACTTCCCGTCGCAATTAAAAACACACACACGCACACACCCTCTCTCTCTCTCTCTCTGTAAGGTTGAGAGAAGCGCGGTGTGGGGATGGGGTGGGAGAAGAAACGCCAAATAAATAATAGTTCTTTTTTTATTATTTTATTTTTTTTTAAAAAAACTCATTTCATACTTGGAAAATGACGCGGCGACCAAACAGCTTCCTACGATGACTCGCGTTCAGGGGGATTGGGTCTGACACTATGTTCGGCGCGTGGACGCACGATCTGCCGCACGAGTTGCAGACTGAGGCGGGGAAGCGCACGTCACTGCATCGGGGAGTGGCGTGGACGCCGCCGAGAGAGTGAGGAGCGGTCGCAGTGGCGGCGCGTGGCAGTGGTGGGTGTGCCTAGCGTCGGGCATGTAGGTGTAGATACTGCGGGCGTCCTTGTCCGAATTCGCCGATCTGCTGGGTAGCAAAGTACAGCTTAACGCCCGAAAATCATAATGACTATAATGTCCTTAAGGATTTGCCTTTAAGACTCTTGTACCCGGTGATTTTTGGGGGCATGTGTTTAATAAAATTAATTTTAAATTAAAATAAAAATTAAACAAAATATTAGGGATTCCTAATTAAATCATTTGTCTAGGACCCCATATTATGAACAGCCGCTCCGGAGTCCGAATATAATTTTGTTTAGGCCCCACATTAATGTATTGGTTCAAATATAATTTATTTTAGGTCCAATAATTTATATTATATTATTACGATTAGTGAGTTCTAAATCTTACTGTATGAAATTTTTTTATGATTCAATGATAAGGAATAGATAAAAAATAACTATTATCAAATTTGACTATGAGAATGTCCATCCATTTCTGTATGTTCGATGAAAATAATAAATGTTATATAAGTAATAACTATTATCTTTAGTATCAAAATTTTCATAATCCTTCTTATTTGTTGTTTGTTTGGAACTTGAAAAATATTAAGAAAATGAAAATAAAATAAGAAGGATTCTACTTTTTTTTATATTTGATTATCGAGGAAAATGAGAAAAAAATAAAAAAAAAATATAGCAAATTAATGAATGAACTTTTAATTTTACACATTCTTAAGATTTGATTTTGTAAAAATTTTAATCATATTAGAACAAGTTTTCATTTTTAATGGTATTTGATATAGAAATAAATAATAGAAAATAAATTTTCTTTTTGTTTTCCTTTCTTTCCTTTCCCAAACAAAATCCTCAATCCAAACAAACCATCAAAAATAGCTATTTTGTCCACCAAACATAATTAAGACAGGTCCGTTTGAATCAAGAATTTTACTTGGATAAAGGAAAGGAAAGGAAAATGAGGAGAAAACTCACTTTCAATTGTATTTTCCTTCAATACTAAATACTATTGAAAATAAAAAGTTTATTTTGATATGATTAAAAGTATGAAAATATCAAATCTTAACAATGAATAGAATCAAAATTGTTTTCATAAATTTGGTGCAGTTTTTATTTTCTTTTTCACTTTCCTTGTTTTTGTTTTGGAAAGAGCCGGAAGTCACCCACATTACGTCCCCGTCCCAAGTTTATTAATAACCTTTACTTATGGTAGAGGAATACCGTGAAAATAAAAGGATACTTGGGGCTTACAAATAACCAATAAAACACTCCATGCGTCAAACCAAATAAAAGAAGGAAACAAACTTATACCAAAACTAAGAGGAAACCAACTAAACATATCTCATATAAGTCGTATCCTCTTTTTCACTTTCCTTGATAACTACACATGAAAATAAAAATTCATTGATATTTTCCTTTCTTTTTCTTAATATTTTTCAAATTCCAAATAAAGCCTATGGGTTTAGACTAGGCCAAAATGGAAAAAGCCAATTGATTCCAACAAATCATGAAATTTCATGCTAGTGGAGACATGCGCATTTCATGAAATATCATTAATTTTTAATATAGAAAATAAACTTATTTGAAAACTATTATTATTATTATTTTTAAAATTTATTAATGTATTTATCTTTTACTGTGAAAGATTGTTTCATTGTTAAAATGCTAAATTGACAACTGCATTAATTGAATAGTCAAGCCTTCGAGTTTTTTTCTTACTTAGGTGGAATAATAAGAATGGTTTAATCTTTTCCTAGTTTGAAAGAATCAATAATTAAAAAATTAATTAAGTAATAAGATCACTACATTCATCTTTCTACATATTTTTCATTTAATATTGTTGGTTCAAATGGCAACCTAAAAAGGGGGAGGGGGTGAATTGGGTTTAAATAAAATTAAATGTTTGATATCAAATTTAAATCAAATTAAAAATATCAATCAAATGCACAAATACAAAGCCAATAAACTAAAAGAGAAGGGTGAAAAAGAGAAATGCAAACTTTAATAGTTTGACCATCCCCACGTACGTCCACTCTCTCAAAGCAAATAATTAATCTCGAGGTTCTATTAATCTCTTGTTTTAACGGAGATAAGGAAATTAATTACACTCCTTATTTTATACTGAGACAAGACAACTAAATATAAGAAAAAATTATAGAAGAAATATCCTCACGTAGAAAGATATATAAGTTGAAACTCAATCAATACATCTCTTAAAGAATATAGAAATGATGAGACAAAAGTTTTGATGTTTCTCTTAAGATGAGCAAGTTTTAAAGTACAAGGGAGAGAAGAATTGGAACACTTGAAAATTCAATATAGATAGTGATGTAGGATGGTTCTAAGTAGCCATGGTCCTACGATTAACCCTCTCTGTAGCACACACACAATATCACAATCTAAGGGAAGAATTGAATTAACCAAGGATGAACCTCACAAACATATTCTAGTGATCACAAGTTGTAGATATTTTGAAAATGTATATGATTTAGTTTAAAAAACCCTTAGTTGATCATTTCATTCAAGTAAATATAATCAAATTCACTTTAAAGATGTTATATTAGAATTCTTAGATCACAAGTCATAACGTACAAATCAAATATCCCTAAGCACGGTACTAGCAAGCATGTTCATGTAAAAAATCTAGGAAGATTCAAAGAGAATGAACAAGGTTTTCAATCAACGATTCAAGTAAGGTTTCAAGGCTTACAAAGGACTTTTAGGGGCTGTTTTAGATGGTCACAAACAAGGAATTGAAACGAGCTTACTAAGATGTAACAACCCCAAAAATATTTATATAGGATTAGTGTAGTAATCCTAAAAATAAAAAAAATAAAAAAAGAAAAAAAATAAAAATAACCCTATATAAATATTTTTGGGGTCGTTACACAAGCGGTTCGTAATGACAAACACAAAGGCACACGAATACTCGATCGTACCACAAACAAGTTTGTTGATCCTTAGGAATCTTGAGACAAGAATGAACCTTGAGGAAGGTTTTGACCATGAGATCTGAAAGAGGAGTGGAGCGTGGAGTGTTGATGATGACATTGATGTTGTCGTAGTCTCTCACCACTCAATCTCTGGGGAGATGGAATGTTACCTCACACTACTCAATCACAAGGAGAGAAACAAGCTTCACAAGCTCAAGTTGCGGAGATTGCCATCTCCGCACACCAGAAGGCGACTGCTGCCGTCGCCGTCCACTTCGTCACTCACGCCATCCTATCCTCCAACGGCCAGTTCACTTATGAAGAAGAATCGAAAGTTTCCTTAGGGCTTCCCTCCAGCGTCATCACGGCTCACTGCACGCCGCCAGAGATTGCCATCACCAAACGCCAGAAGATGACCGTCGTTGTCCCCTCTTTGTCACTCATACCATCCTCTCCTCTGACGACCAGTTCACTTGCTCCAACTCCTAAGACGGGGAGCTCCTCTTCAGGGATATCGTGACTCCCCGGCGTCACCGCTAAGAGTCGTGCCGGTTCCTCTTTAACTACGCCATCGTTCCACAAGGTTGGCTCCAGAAGGGAACTGAGTCAGAATTTGGGTTTACACTGAGCCTCTGGTAAGCCAGATACGCAGTCTTGACAACAAGTTTAGGTCTTCCCACCAGCGCCATCACGGCTCAATGCATGCCGCCGGAGATTGTCATCGTCGCACACCATAAGGAGACCACCATCGTCACTGCACGCTACCGAAGAATGAGACCATCGTCGTTGCGGCAGTTATGAATCACAAGACCTTCGCCGTCATAGTAGGTCCTAATCAGAAGTCACCGCATGCTGCATGCAAGTTTTTATTGTAATGACCCGCTTAACTTAATATAAAAATGAACATCAATAACAATAACATCAACCCGAACCTGTGGGTACCGGGGATAGCCTTACATAAACAGCAGAAACCTAAGCAGCAGTAAAAATAAATTACATCCATCAAACCATTAACATAATATCAGAGTCTACTACATTCCCAAAATACAGTATTTGAATACAATCTCCAAAACATCAAAATAGACCTAGGATCTACAACAAAATCTCCTGATCCTAGATCAAGGCTTACCCTTCTAGCAGGGAAGCTTAACTCACTCAACGGCGGCCACGACCCGCCGGTCTCTCAGGGTCTCCTGAAAAATTAATTAAGTTCGGGGGTGAGGCATATCTCAGTAAGGGAAAATAAATTAAATACAGCTGTGTGGCAACATGAATATATAATGCAGTCATACATATATAATACATTTCATATATCTGTAAACATTCGTCATAACATACTGAATCATCATATACTTTCATATTTTTTTAGTAACTCATATAATTCATAAATTGTCTGTTATATCTGATAATACTGAAAACATACCCAGGATGAATAGCTAACTGATGTCATGTATTACCCCCCATGATGGGTTGTGCAGCCCGAAGGCGAGACCCGACAATGGCTGGTCGACTATTACCGAGTCAAAAATGTCTATAAGTACGATGAGCCCGGCACACCCTGGTCCGGACTTCCAGGTGGACGTCCACACTCTATTGAAAGCCACATCGACTATCCATCTCCCCCCCCCCCTCGTGGGGTGGTTAGCACAAGTTTGAATATAGATATTTGATCTATATAGTTACGGTACCAAGCTCTTGAATTGAACTAAACTAACATCCGGGTTCTGATGACATATAATACATTATATTATAGCATCTTTCATAATTTCATAAATACGACCTCGCGCCGAACATTTCATAAATACGGCCTCGTGCCGAACATTTCATACATACGGGCCTTGTGCCGAACATTTCATAAATACGGTCTCGTGCCGAACATTTCATAAATACGACCTCGTGCTGAAATCATACGTGAAACACGGCCTTGCGCCGAATATCTCATACATACCATTTTGAAAATAGATCAATTATCATGTATTTTCAAAACTATATTGTACTGCATTATTTCATAATTCTTAAAAACATGCTTTACTCGTAAAATCTTTCATATCATAATACTTTTCATGAAAAATAACATTCATGCCACACAAAGCTGGGTAAATCATACATATCATTCTAAAATCATAATTCTCGTACAACAGCAATATTTTCTCAAATATGCATTTATTCCATAATATTCAAATATCATACATATTTTTCAGAAAATCAATTTGCTAATAAATAATAGTAATTTGAGTGAAAAATAATTACTTTAGTTTATTCCTTTACCTGGCTATTGAGAAAGCCCCTAAAATATCCTAGTCTAACACCCGTAGGGTTTCCTACTCAATATCCTGAAAATGAAAGCTCCCAATACTAAACTTTAGTATTTTCACATGTATATCTTTTCCTATAACTACCGTAAGACCAAATTTGGCCTAAAAGGCCTTACCTCAACTCAAGGATGAATTTCAACTTGCTTTTACCAATGATCTGCTCTGGTAGATTTGGAGAGAATTTTCCCAAGAGCGTCGTGGTGGCTTCAGATCGTCGAACCGGCGAAAATTCGACCCGAAATCGAAGAGAGAAGAGAGGGAAACCATAGGGAGAGAGAGAGAGAGAGAGAGAGAGAGAGAGAAAGTGAGATATTTTCTTAATTTTCATGTTTAATTCCGTATTTCTACTATTTATAGGGTCAAATTCGTCGACGAGACACGTCACCTCATCGACGAGTCCTATAGAAAATTCGTCGACTAACTTGCTCCCTCGTCGATGAATTTTAGACTTCCAGAAATTCTCTCTCGGTATCTTCTCATCAACGAATCTTGTCTTCGTCGACGAGGTCCTCTCATACCCTTGTTGATGAATCCCCTGTGTTCGTTGACGAGGCCCTGATAGATTCCCTCGATTATTCCTTCCAAAGTGTAATGTCGTCGACGAAGTCGATTTCCTCCTTCTGTTACCGTTTCCATTTCCCTTCCTCTTTATTATATAAATCCCATTATTATTCGGGTTGTCACATTCTCCCCTCCTTATAAAATTTCATCATCGAAATTTACTATTCATATAATTCATCATCCCTTATTAGGCAAAATGGTCTACTTATTTTATTACTTACCCTCACTTATGGCAGAGGAATACCGTGGTTACATTCTAAGTCTTGTGGTGCACTGATTCTTTCCCTGATAAGTCAAACCTTGTCATGTGCTTGCTGCACCATCTCTGGACCCACAACTCGCCGCTCACCCATCTCGTCCCAATACAAAGGAGATCGGCATTTCCTGCCGTATAAAGCCTCAAACAGCGCCATGCTAATACTGGTCTGATAACTGTTATTATACACGAACTCCACTAGTGGAATGAATTGAGTCCAGCTACCCCCAAAATCTAATACACATGCACGGAGCATATCTTCTAGTATCTGTATTGTCCTCTCAGTTTGTCCGTCTGACTGAGGATGGAATGTCGTGCTAAACGATAACTGAGACCCTAGAGACCCCTGCAAGCTCCTCCAAAATCGTGACGTGAATCGTGAGTCTCGATCTGACACAATAGATACTAGCACCCTATGAGAACAAACTATCTCTTGAACGTAAATCTCCACTAAACGGTTGAGGGAATAACTGATCTTGATAGGGAGGAAATGGGCGGTCTTAGTTAATCGGTCGACTATCACCCAAATCGCATTCTGGCCATGCGATGCCGACGACAGCCCTGAGACAAAATCCATAGATATATGATCCCACTTCCACTCTGGGATAAATAACGGCTGCAACTGACCCGCCGGCCTTTGGTGCTCAGTTCTTACCTGCTGACCTGTCAAGCACTGGGCTATATACTCAGCAATCTCTCTCTTCATACCACTCCACCAGTAAAACTCTTGCAGATCCCTGTACATTTTCGTACTTCCGGGATGAACCGTATACAAAGATCTGTAAGCTTCATCTAAAATAGTCTTCCTGATGTCAGCATCAACAGGAACACATAATCTGGAATGGAACCGCAAAGCTCCATCATCTGAAATGCAGAATTCCTCTCCCTGACCACTCTGCAGTCTATCCATTACCTCTACTAATTCTGGGTCTTCTTTTTGAGCATCTTTAATTCTTTCTTGCAGCATAGGCTGCACCACTAAACTGGCGATACATACTAGAATATTACTTTCAATCAATTCTATATCGAGTCTCTCCAAATCCATAATAATCGGATGCTGGATCTCTATAGCTGTTAACACTGGGCTCGCGGTTTTCCTGCTTAATGCGTCAGCTACCACGTTTTCTTTCCCTGGATGGTAACTGATAGTACAGTAAAAATCCTTAATCAACTCTAACCACCTTCTCTGTCTCATGTTCAACTCCTTCTAGGTGAATAAATACTTCAAACTCTTATGGTCAGAGAAAATCTCGCACTGCTCGTTGTACAGGTAATGCCTCCAAATTTTCAATGCGTGTACTACTGCAGCCAATTCAAGATCGTGGGTGGGGTAGTTCTTTTTGTACTCTTTCAACTATCTAGACGCATACGCCACTACCTTGCCATGCTGCATCAATACACAGTTGAGTCCTTTCAAGGACGCATCACTGTAGATAGTATAACCCTCACCCCCAGATAGGATGATCAGTACTGGCACTGTGACTAGCCTCTGCTTCAATTCCTGAAAACTCTGCTCACAACTGTCGTCCCACTCAAATCTAACATTCTTCCTAGTCAGTCGTGTTAGAGGTCTTGATAAAGCTGAGAATCCCTCAACAAAACGACAGTAATAACCAGCTAACCCCAAGAAACTCTTGATCTCTTGGACGTTCCTCGATCTAGCCCAATTCACTACCGCCTCAATCTTACTGAGATCCACAGAGATTCCGTCTCCTGAGATAACATGTCCCAAAAACACAACTTTCTCGAGCCAAAAGTCACATTTACTAAATTTTGCATACAACTTCTTCTCCCTGAGCATCCGAAAAAACAGCCTCAAATGTATCTCGTGCTCCTCATAGCTCCTCAAATAGACCAGTACATCATCAATAAAAATAACCACAAACTGATCTAAATATGGATGAAAAATCCTATTCATCAAATCTATAAATATAGCAGGAGCATTCGTCAGACCAAATGGCATAACAAGAAACTCATAATGCCCATATCTAGTCCTGAAAGCTGTCTTTGATACATCCTCTGCTCTCATATTTACCTGATGGTAACCTAATCTGAGGTCGATCTAAGAATATACCCGTGTACCCTGGAGCTGGTCAAATAAGTCATCTATACGGGGTAGAGGATACTTGTTCTTGATAGTCACTTTATTAATCTCTTTGTAATCTATACACATCCTCATAGACCCATCCTTCTTTTTCACAAACAACACTGGAGCTCCCCACGGAGATACACTAGGTCGTATAAAGCCCTTATCAAGCAAATCCTGCAACTGATCTTTCAGTTCTACTAACTCTGCTGGCGCCATTTGGTACGGTGCTTTAGAAATCGGCGCTATACTTGGAAGTAGATCAATGAGAAAATCTACCTCTCGATCAGGTGGCAAACCTGGTAATTCATTTGGAAACATATCTGCAAACTCCTTTACCACTGGCATACTGTTGAGCTTCACTTCATTCCCTGTTGCTTCCTTTACAAAAGCCACAAACCCCTAACAACCACTCAAGAGTAGTCGCCTCGCCTGAATAGCTGAGATCATTTAAGGTAAAGATTACACTCGTGAACCTGTAAATCTGAATTCTGGTTTCCCTAGAGGTCTGAATATCACTTCTCTTGCACGACAATCTATAATAGCAGAATTAGCTGCTAGCCAATCCATGCCAAAGATGATGTCAAACCCGTGCATATCCAGCACCACCAAATCAGCAGATAAAAGTCTCCCTTGAACATCAACTGGACAACCACGGAGCATCCTACTACATCTCACCGCTAACCTGGTCAGTGTAGCCACCAACAGTTCAATATCTAATGATTGCGTTTTCGCCCCGCATAATTTAACACACACCTCAAGGACACAAACGAGTGTGTGGCACTAGAATCAAAAAGTTCAATAAATTTAAATGAAAACATATTAATCGTACCTATCACTACATCGCCGGCTGTCTCAGCATCACCCAGCGTCAAAGCAAAAATCTTAGCTGGGGCCATATTCCTCTACTGGCCTCCACGTGGTGCCTGGTAGCCTCCTCGAGTAGGTCTAAGAGTAGAAACAACACCAATATGAGCCTGAAAATCCCTCATCACACGCCCTGGCTCCCCACATCGATAGCAAACACCTCGCTCGACACGACACTCCCCTAGGTGCCTCTTCCCACAAGTCGGGCAAATTGGAGGTGGTTGTGCACCCTGAAAACCGCGATTCCTGGTCTCCTGCCTCCGATCTCTATAGTAGCCACCTCTCTTCCATGAACCATGTCCAATCCCTTGTTGGGAACTAGAAGGTATGGATCTCTTCTTTTGTATCTGCTCCTCAACCTCCAATCGCTCTCTAATCTCTACTATAGTGGCCCTATCAACTAGCTCGGCGAAGTTCTGCAACTTCAGAATTGATACCTGCTTATATATTTCCCTCCTCAGACCTCTTTCAAACTATCGTACCTTATTCACCTCATTTGGAATGATGTACGGGGTGAAGCGAGATAGCTCAATGAACCTTGCCGCGTACTGCTGCATTGACAGCTGTCCCTGCTTCAAATTCAGGAACTCCTCAATCTTAGCCTTCGTGGACGAGGCTGGAAAATACTTGTCAAAGAATATTTCTTTAAACCGCTCCCACGTCATCTCCATAGGTACAGTCCTCTATTGCTTTAATAATCTCACTGTCGACCACCATTCTCTGCCTTTTCAGTCAGTTTATATGTGGCAAATAGTACCATCTGCTCTTCCGAACACTGTAGTACTGCAAACACTTTCTCTATCTCCTGCACTCAGTTTTTAGCGATTGCAGGATTTGTCCCTTCTGAGAAAGTCGGAGGACTCATCTTAATAAACTTCTCGATCGAGCTACCGTGGCCTATAGGCGGACCACCCTGCTTCCTCGAACTTTTGGCAATCTTGGCCATGACTTGCTGTGCTACGCTGCGCAACACTGCATCAGAATCACTACCTGCAGCGCCTAAGGGTCCATCACCCTCACTTCCACTAACATGGGAACTATTGCCACTAGGGTCCATTCTGAAAAACAAGTAACTTAACTCAGAACCCTTTTACTATACATATCACTTAACTCATATAGTATATTCTCTTAATTAATTCATCTCTCATGATCTTAATTCAAGGTTTAATCCTGCAACCTAGATATCCAACCCAACGATAGTTTACCATGAATTTCATGAAATCGTTACCCCAGGAAAATCACACAAACCACCACGGAAATCCTACATCTAGACTACAAAACTAGACCTCAAATTCCCTCATCCTATACTTCTGTATTATTACTGCTACATTCTAGAGTCTACAGAACCTAGTAACCTGGCTCTGATACCAAACTGTAACGACTTGCTTAACTTAATATAAAAATGAGCATAAATAATAATAACATCAACCCGAACCCGTGGGTAGTGGGGATAGCCTTACAAAAACAGCGGAAACCAAAGTAGTAGTGAAAATAAATTACATCCATCAAAACATTAATTACATAATACCAGAGTCTACTACATTCACAAAATACAGTATTTGAATACAATCTCCAAGACATCAAAATAGACCTAGGCTTTACAACAAAATCTCCTGATCCTAGATCAAGGCTTACCCTTCTAGTAGGGAAGCTTAACTCACTCAACGGCGGCCATGACCCACCGGCCTCTCAGGGTCTCTTGAAAAATTAATTAAGTTTGGAGGTGAGACACATCTCAGTAAGGGAAAATAAACTAAATACATCTGTGTGGAAACATGAATATATAATGCAGTTATACATATACAATACATTTCATATATCTATAAACATTCGTCATAACATACTGAATCATCATATACTTTCATGTTTTTCTAGTAACTCATATCATTTATAAATTATCTGTTATATCTGATAATACTGAAAACATACCCAGGATGAATAGTTAGCTGATGTCATGTATTACCCCCCATGACGGGTTGTGCAGCCCAAAGGTGGGACCCGACAATGGCTTGCCGACCACTGTCGAGTAAAAAATGTCTGTAACTACGATGGACCCGCCACACCCTGGTCCGAAATGCTAGGTGGATGTCCACACTCTATTGAAAGCCACATTGACTATCCATCTCACCTCCTTCGTGGGGTGGTTAGCACAAGTCTGAACATAGATATATGATCTATATAGTTACGGTACCGAGCTCCTGAACTGAACTAAACTAATATCCAGGTTCTGATAACATATAATACATTATATTATAGCATCTTTCATAATTTCATAAATACGGCCTCGTGCTGAAATCATTTCATAAATACGGCCTCATGCCGAATATTTCATAAATACGGTCTTGTGCCGAACATTTCATACATACGGTCTCATGCCGAACATTTCATAAATACGGCCTCGTAACAAACATTTCATAAATGCGGCCTTGTGCCAAAATCATACGTAGAACACGGCCTTGCGCTGAATATCTCATACATACCATTTTGAAAATAGATCAATTATCATGTATTTTCAAAACTATATTGTACTGCATTATTTCATAATTCCTGAAAACATGCTTTACTCATAAAATCTTCCATATCATAATATTTTTCATGAAAAATAACATTCATGCCACACAAAGCTGGGTAAATCATACATATCATTCTAAAATCATAATTCTCGTACAACAATAGTATTTTCCCAAATATGCATTTATTCCATAATATTCAAATATCATACATATTTTTCAGAAAATCAAATTGCTCATAAATAATAGTAATTTGCATGAAAAATAACTGCTTTAGTTTATTCCCTTACCTGGCTACTGAGAAAACCTCTAAAATATCCTGGTTTAACACCCGTAGGATTTCCTGCTTAATACCCTGAAAAAGAAAACTCTCAGTACTAAATCCCATTATTATTCGGCGTTGGCTCGCCGGTGCCTTGGGTGGTTAGGAAGGTTTGTTCCCCCTTCAATAGCCTCACCGTAGGCAGGGAAGGCCATCCAGGCTGGTTCCAGAGTGCAGTCGTATGCGCAAGCCATGGATAAAAAAATGGAGATACCTGCGTTCAAAATTCCTATAAGATTGACGGTTAACATCAATGGTGAATTGAGATTTAATTTCTCGGAAGCGGAGATGCTTAAGGTTGAGGAAGAGTTTCATTTTGAATTTGTGATGAAATTTTTGAGGAATCGGTCATCTATGGATCAAATTCGGTTATCAATTGTGAAAATGTGGGGCTTGATAGAAATTCCAACGATCAGTGTTATAGATGATTACCATGTTATACACATGAAAAATGAACGTGATTTTGTGCATTTTTGGGCAAGGGAAGGTAGAACGATGGAGGACAATTCATTTTGGCTATTTAAGTGGATGAAGGATTTTGATGTCAAAAAAGAATCTCCATTAGCTCCTCAATGAAGTTTATCACCGGGGTTACCAATGCATCTTTACCAAGCGAATTTTCTTCAAATTACAGAAACTCATTTTGGTCATTATCTCGGGACCGATAATGCAACAATTAACCATACAAGAGCCTCAGGGGCACGTATTTGCATGGAAGTTGACCTGACGATGGAGCTGGTTAAGGGATTTCCTCTTGTTTTATCTCTAAAACAATGTATATGGCAAGAAGCCAAATATGAAAAATGGTTTTTTTTTTTACTCTAAATATTGTCAGCAAGGACATACCTCGATTGTTTGCAGGGTAGGAGAAAAGTGAAGGGATGAGGGAAAATATAAAGAAAAAAAGATATGGAAATCAAATACAAATGACGGTGTAATGGAAACCAGTACCGATTTGGATAAAGGGGCAAAAAGGGTAGAGCAAGAAGTAGGACTCAGTAATGTGCCGATGATGAAGATGACTAAGGATAGGTGCCCTGTATTACCAAAAATTCCTGCAATTCAAGAAAAATAGGATTATGCAATTCAAAAATCTAATGTACTGCAAAGAGAATTGGAAAATAATATAAATGAAGGTTCAACAGAAAGTGATGAAGAGGAGTCTGAGGAAGTTGGGTGTGATGATGATGCTCGAGTTTCACATGGTAAACCTATGTCTCAAGAGAAAGTGGATCATGTGGATAATATTAAACAGACTGAAGGTGGGAACCATGGTTTACATCAGGGGAAATTAGCTCTAGGCAATTCATCCGAGAGGGAGGAAGGTGAAATTTCAGTGTTGAAGGGCAAAAAAAAAAAAAAAATGTATGACCCTGATACAGGGCAGGGATAGACTTCCGAAAACACCAAAACAGGAAAGGAAAAATCTATGAGGAAATCTCAGAGGGTTCACATTAGACTGCATAATTAAATTTATGACTAATATAAATTTTTTTTTTTGGAATATTAGAGGGTTGGGAAGGTCTAGAGGCAGGTTAAAGAAGCTGATCAATAAGTTTAATGTTGGTTTGTTTGCTATTTTAGAACCTTTCGCGGCTGAGGAGCGGATGGTAATGCTAGGTAATTTTCTAAATTATCACTATTTTATATCTAATAAAAATCAGGGCATAAATTTTGGCTATTTTGGAAGGATATGAATGCCTTCGAGGTGATTTCAATCACGACTCAGATGATCTCCGGGTGGTTTTTCAGGAACAGCCAAAGGATTTTGGTGAGTTTTTTCTATGCCAAATGTTCTTATGTTGAAATAAGGCAATTATGGCCCCAACTGGAGGCGTGCCAATCGGATTTCCCTTGGTTGATCCTGGGTGATTTTAATGTTATTCGAATGGATGCATAAAGAATTTCTAGAAATCCAAGACCACTCTTACTTATGATGGAGTTTAATGACTGTTTACATCATTGTGGTATCTTTGATTTATCAAACACAGGCTCTCATATGTCATGGTGCAATGACCATGAAATGGTGACTCATAGTTAGGCTAAGCTTGATCAAGTTCTTATTAATAATATTTTTTCCAACCTATATGGTTCGGCTAAATTCAAATATCTGAGTCGAAAATACTTAGGTCATAGTCCTATGGTGGTGTATACGAATACATCATTCTTTTTGTATGGCCCTACCCCATTTCGG
Organism: Malania oleifera; assembly: GCF_029873635.1. Taxonomy (NCBI): domain Eukaryota; kingdom Viridiplantae; phylum Streptophyta; class Magnoliopsida; order Santalales; family Ximeniaceae; genus Malania; species Malania oleifera. The sequence goes on from NC_080424.1 coordinate 5,023,497, forward strand.
TTCCTTAATATGTGGAGTTCGCATGATTTGTTTTTGTTGTGCATTAAAGATGCCTGGATCAAGAATGACCCGACCTTGAGTCTTTTGTAACTTGCTATTCATCTTAAGAGAACTAAAGTTGCTTTACGTGCATGGAATAAAAATGTCTTTGGGAGAGTGGGATAAAACCTACAAGTCCTCGAGGAAAGGGTGGAATCTCTAGAAAATCAGCCGCAATTAGGTTTTTTTGAGGAGGTCGAAGTTGATTACTTAACTACTAAGTCGGAGATTCAGGTGTGGGAGAATAGAGAAGCATCTCGCCTAGGACAAATTGCGAAAAAAAAAAATGGTTGATTAAGGGGGATCAAAACTCTAAATTCTTCCATTTAGTTATCAATGAGAGGCGGAATAAGGGCTGTATATATCGTATGGTTCTGAACGACAGGAGGATTTTGGATGGTGCGAAAGGAATACATAATGAAGCCGTTGTTTTTTTTTTTTTCAAAATTTTCTCTTAGAGGCTTCAATGGTTGAACCTTGTGATCTCTCCGACTTAATTCAAAGGCAGATTTTAAATGCTAATAATAATTTTCTCTACACTGATCCAACGGCAGAAGAAGTTAAAAGAGCGGTGTTCTCTATTCCCAAAGAAAGTAGTCCGGGACCAGATGGGTTTGGCTCTTAATTTTATATTTCTTGTTGGAACATTATTAAAAAAGATGTCTTGGATGCGGCAAAGAATTTTTTTTCAGGGCACTCCTCTTTCTAGGTTCTTTCCCTTTTTTTCTATTGTTTTAATTCCGAAGGTGGATAATTCTTCTAGTTTTCATAAATTCCAGCCTATTAGTTTGTTCTCTATGGCTTATAAAATTTATTCCAAGATTATTGTTTTTAGACTAACACAAATTGTTGATAAGTTGGTCTCACATAAGCAAGTTGCTTTTATTCCCGGGCATGGTATTTTTGAGAATATTATGCTTGCACAGGAAGTAGTTCATTCTTTGCACAAAAAAATAGCTGGCGGCAATGTGATGGTAAAATTGGATATGGCTAAGGCTTATGACATAGTGAATTGGAATTTTCTTCTGGAGGTTCTTAAGGCTTTTGGCTTCTCTGAGAGGTTTTGCAAGCCCATAAAAAATTGTGTGGAGTCCCTGTGGTTTTCTGTTATGATGAACGGAACTTTTAAAGGGTTTTTTCAATTGACTAGAGGCTTGAGGCAAGGGGATCCACTTTCTCCTTTTTTATTCATCATAATGGAGGAGGTTTTGACAAGGTTGCTTAGGAAAAACTATGAGACAAGTCGTATTGGACAATTTAATCATCTGATTGGGCCCCTTTGCTTTCGCATTTTGTTAGCTTTGGTGTATTCCCAAGAGGCGGGGGGGGGGGTGAATTGGTATTTAAGACTTTTTCTCCTAGGTTAAACTAGTTCAGCAACAGTACATTCACAACCTAAGGCCAGTCTATGCAGTTCCAATATGTGCAGATAAATATAACGCAAAAATTAAATCATACGCAATATTCACACTATAACATACATGCGCGGAAATATAAATTACAGAAATATAAAGAATGCACACACGATGTAGTAACTCAAAAAATAATGGAATTTAAACAAAGAGGGAGAGAAAATAGAAACCGAAACAGAAGGAGGCGGTAGACTTCATCGGCGAATGCGGAGCGTTCGTTGACAACATTGCATTTGGGAGAGTAAAAAATAATAATTTTAGGAAATTGCCTAGCTTTGTTGACGAAGACAGGGTCTCGTCGACGAAGGTCTTCAGAATTTCGTCGACGAACGCAGGGCTTCATCGACGAGAAAATACCGAGAGAGGTTTCCAGCTACTCTGAATTTCATCGACGAATACAGGGCTTCGTCGACGAGGTGATGTGTCTCGTCGACGAATCTGGCAGTATAAAAGGAGGGAAACTGGGATATTTTGTCATTTTCACTGTGCCTCTCTCTCTCTCTCTCTCTTTATGTCCCCCTCTCCCTTCTCTCTTCGATTTCGGCCCCACCAGTGGCCGGATCGACGATCCGAAGCTACCTCGACACTCCTAGCGGAGTTCTCTACAAATCTGCCGGAGTGGATCGTTGGGAAAACAGAGTTGGATTTCATCCCAAATTGAGGGTAAGACCTTTTAGCTAGTTTTTGGCTTTCTAGCAGTTATAGGAAATGATATAGACGAAAAAATCCTAATATTTTATTCTTGCATATGTTGGTTTCAGGGTGTTTTGTAGAAGGCCCTGTGGGTGTTAGGCTTGTATTCCCTAGGGGCTTTCCAGTAGTTAGGTAAGGGAAATATACTATGCTAGGCATTTCTTAAAATATGATACAGTTTATTTAATTACAAAAATTATGTATTTAGTATGGTGTGGCTTGTGAATATGTATATGGTATGGGGATATGTTTTACGAATTTAGTTTCATGATTTTATGAATTTCAGTATTATGATTATGCGAATTTCAGTACCATGATTTTATGGATTTTAGTATTATGATTATACGGATCTCAGTACCATGATCACACGAATTTCAGTATTATGATCATGTAGCTTCAGTATTATGATTATTCAGTTCTCAGTATTACGTATGAATTACAGTTACAGTTTATGCATCATCATGATTATTTCAGTATTTCAGAATTATGACAAATCGGATATATATATATATATATATATATATATAAATATATTGTATGATATCAGACTTTATTGGACTTGCAGCTATAGAGCACGGTACCATTGCTATAGATACTATGTTACTTATTTAGTCCAACCACCTATTCAGATAATACATGGTAAGGTCGACCACCTAGGCCCTTGAAGAGGTTAGGCTCCCCATCCAGATATGGGTTGAGGTGGGCAGGTCGACTGACGGAGTTCAGTGATTTATTCTTGGTTGGCCAGCCAGGGTAAATTTAGCCTACGAGCCGCATAATCTTGTCATGAGGGGGGCAAGTCATGACACACAGATAGCCACAGGGAACAGTTTCAGTTACTACTACATACGTACGGATTTACAGTAACAGGGACTATAATTATGTACACTAGAAGTATTTGAATTATAATCATAATACTGTCATGTTAAGCAATAGGGAAAATGGGTGATGTATTCTATTATTTGTATTGTACTTTTGTACTCAGTTATTCGTATGTATATGAAAACAGATTTCATGATATATAGTAGCTCATTTGCCACACACTAGAAATAACATATTTCTCCTTACTGAGCGTCGGTTCATCCCAGTGTTGATATATTTTTCAAGTGATCCAGGTAGGCGAGCAGACCAGGCTCGCAAATAGAGGGGCTTCAGTAGTGCCCTGCCAGAGAGTGGGTATGTTTTTGGGAGTGTTTTTGTACATCCCAGTATAGTTGAGGGAATTTTTGGGAAAACAGATATATGTGTATATTTTGGGAAAAACATGGTAGCACTCTGGTATTGATATTGTATGATATGGTTATGTTTATTCAGTTTCTGCTTCTCGCTGCTTAGGTTAATGATGTGGTATCAGAGTGTGTTAATTGTTACATTATATATATAACCCATTTAATTAAGTAGGTCGTTACACACGATATGTTATTGGGGTTTGGCCAACTCTGCCTATGTCCCCCCCTCTAGCTCGCAAGCCTGAGGATTCCACTAATGGTTCACTTAACAGGTGGAGCGGCATCGATTACAACTAGGTCAATTAGCACAGGGTTGACATCAACCTTTACAAACTCTCTTTGCGGGGCGGAGAAGGCCCTAGGTCAAATTCACAGGGCTGACCCCAACCTGATCCTTCCGGGTTAGATCAAACCCCCTCAAGCCACGTCTGGAAATACAATAGTATTTTTCTCAATCAAGTTGGTACAGTGATTGTGCTTTCATGTAAAGCAGATATGTACCCAAATATGCGCAATATACTTAATCAATCACATACACATCAACAATGTAGGTCATGTAATCTTAGTGATGTGTATTTTTGTGCAAGTTACACTCAATAAGATATGATCGCTAATATGCTCAAGAGTGTTCTAAACAAGCTGTATCTTTGAAACAAGCTAAATGAAGACTTAATAGAAAATCAGTGTTTCAAAGATGTTAATCAAGTATTCAAACTATCTCAAAAGATTTTCTTTCAATGTAATGAGCACAAGAGTAGTTTGAAAATAGCTTGTAGAAAAATATTTTAGCTTGTAGAAAAATATTTTGCACAACAAAAATCAAGCTATAGGAATCTTTGCAATGACAATGCAAAGATCCTTAAGCTAATGAGTTTTTCCCAACACTAAATTTATCAAATAAAAATATGTGGGAAAACTCTTGCTTGACTCCCCAAAAATAATAATAATCAATCAATAAGAACAATGGGAGTATAAGAAAATATAAAATGATGTATAAACACTCTAAGCACTCTCACTACACTTGGTTAATCAATAAAATCAAAGTTGTAGAGTGTATGGAGGTAGTATGAGCAAAAAGGTTTTGGAAAATTTGAGAGAGTTTTTGGCTTAATCCTATTTGCTAATCCAAACTTAATCTTGACAAATGAACCCCTATATATAGAGAAAGGGTAAATTATAACCGTTGGGGGACACAGGGTATTATTAGAAAATTTCAAAAATGCTTAAGCACATTTAACCCGAATTAACCTAATTTTATTGTGGTTAAATTAATTTTAACCCACCGAGGTTTAGGTGGCTGAACCAAGGTTCGGTCGCTCGAATAGACACAGTTATAAAAGCAATTTAAATCAGTTCGGTAGTCCTTGTCATGGTTCGGCAGCCCAAATCAAAGTCAATAGCATTGCTTCATGACTTCGGGTGCCCGGTCCTTGGTTAGGTCACCCGAACTCTTGTGTTTGGTTGCCCGGGGATCAATTTGAACTAATTAGTTCGGTCACTCGAGTTGGTGGGATGTCCCTCTTGAGGGGTTCGGGCGCCTGAGGACAGTATGCTCATTTTTGGTCGGTTGCCCGAGAGCCCAAGTCAACTGTTGACTTTTCAACAGTTCAAGCGCCTGAGGAGTTTTGTACTCCAAGGGTTCGATCGCCCGAGCTCTCTTAAGTTGCTAAGAAATTTTCAATTCAAGCACAATTTCGACACTCATATATATTAAATGCTATGTGTGTGAGTGTTGGGACCTAGAGTCTCACTAGGGTCTTTTCAAGGGCCGTTTTGAGATTGTCCCAAAAATTCGGCATCGGTCAACCGAAGGGTGCCCTAAGGTCATTCGGTCTCTATGGTCAGTCTATGGCATTTATGAGCTTACAAACCTACATGCATGACATGAAGAGATTATTACAAACCGATATCCTAATTACTATTACAGACCCAATGATAAACATAATATGAATTATAACCCAAGACAAGTCTTCTGGGTCTTTAGGCTTTACTTCATGTGTCGTCAATTGATTTGCTAATATAACCCTGCATACAAACTAGATAGCCATCAAATACTTGAGTATTTCTCATTATCAAAACTGGGTGTGACCCATGGGGTCAACACATTTTACAAATGGTGGGAAAAGGTTTATTAGAAATTTGGTTTACACTCTGGAGATGTATGATAAGTGGTTGGATCAAAAAGTCACCAAGACAAAGTCTACATTATTCCTTTCAAAATACATTACTCCTTCTCGAAAACATAGGTTGTTAAGAATCACGGGTTTCATAGAAGGTAAATTCTCAACTACGTATTTGGGTGCACCTTTGGTTTCTAAAAAAATGTCTTCTAGTATCTTGGATCCTCTTGTGGAGAAGATTAAGAAGAAAATTGCAGGGTAAAAATTTGAGTTGCTCTCGTAAGGTGGAATATTGATTTTATTAAGACATATGTTATCTAGAATGTCGATACATTTGATGTCAGTTATTAATGTTTCACAAGTCACATTTTCTCGTATCAACTCTCTTGTTGCAATTTTTTTATGGGGAGAGGTGAAAGGTAAAAGGAAGATTCATTGGTGCTTTCGGGAGAAAATTTGTAAACCCACCTCGGAAGGGGGTATGGGCTTGAGAGATCTTAAAGAAGTCTAAAAATAGCTTCTCATGAAATTTTCCTTCAGACTGCTCACTTCTAACAATCTATGGTCAGGTTTTTTCAAGGCTAAATATTGCAAAAATGATCATTTAGTAATAAGGAAGGGGAGACCAAATGATTCTCGGTTCTGAAAATCAGTGATGGCCACCATTCTGGAAGTTATGGATGATGTTAAAATTTTGGTGAGAGGTAGGAACTTTTCTTTTTGGTTCGATAGGTGGCTTACATCAGGCCCGTTAGCGGTGCACACTGAGGATATTTCAAACTAGAAGATGTGTATTAAGGATTGCTGACTGAATAACAACTGAAACTCTGATTTATTAATGGAATTGGTTGGGGTCGACAGAACAATGGAAATCTTACATAATGTGCCAGCTGGTAAAAGTGGTCAGGATATATTCGTCTAGAAGCCTACCCCTGATGGCAATTTCTCTACAAAAATGGCATGGGAGGCAGTGAGGAGCAGAAGTGATAATTTTGAGTGGAATGACTAGATTTGACATTCTCTATTGCCTAGAAGAATCTCAATGTATTTATGGAAAGTCTGGTTTAGATGCTTGGCAGTAGATGATAGAACTCAAGAAAAAGGAATATTGATGACTTCAGCTTGTGATTGCTGCATGCAGAGAAGCCAGGAAAATACTGATCACATTCTTTTTTTAGGCGAGGTGGCTTCAGAGGTTTGGCATCGGGCTAGTGTGGTGTTAGGGATTCCTTTCCAATGGTTCCTTCCTTGGAAAAACAAAATTGCAAACTGGTTCCACTATGCTTGAAAATCATCTATTAAAGGTATTTTGATCGATCTAATTCTGTGTTTGATTACTTGGTGTCTCTGGAATAAAAAATGCAAAGCGAGAATGGAAGGAGTTTACCAAAGTGCAGATCAGACGTGGAGAAGTGTTCGATATTGGGTTAGTTCTTTAGTTGAGAGCTCTAATTCTTTTCGAAAATTGAAGATATCAGACATTACGATTTTGAAAGAGTTTCAAATTTAGTATCAGGGAGTTTGTGCCAGGCCTAAAAAAATTATTTCATGGGTTAAACTCCTAGCAGAGTGGATAAAACTTAATTGTGATGGGAGCTGTAGGGGCAATCCAGGTACTTTAGAAGATAGAAGAGTCATTCGGGACTGCCATGGTATAGTGAAAGTGGCTTTTTAAGCAATTTTGGAAATGGTACGAACAATAGTGGATAATTAAAAACAATCCTAGAAGGAATTCATTTATGCAAACAACTTCATTATTTTAATATGATTATTGAAAGTGACTCAAAAATTGTTGTTGATTGGTTTTGGAAAGGTAGATGTACCTTGTGATATCTTTGGGATTTTTGGGAGGACCTCATGGCAAAGTTAGAAGGAGTGAACTTCATGGTGATCTATCAATATAGGGAAGGTAATAGTGCGACTGATTTTCTCGTTAAAGAAGGAGAAATGAGAAACAATGTCATCTACAAAGAACATCTTTTACCACGTTCTCCGAAAGGTATCCTTTGGATGGATAGGTTGGGTCTCACTTCCCTTCGTCATTAGTTCATCCTCTCAATTTTTGTTTGGTTGGTTTAGATTTTTTTATTTTAGTTTATATTTTATTTTTTTTTCTAGGCCTATTTAGATTTGTTTCTTATTTAACTTTATTTGGATTTGTAATTCTGTTTTGGTTGGTTGTTGGTGTTGTTTTTGGGAGGCTTTAATGTTTTCTTTATTTATAATCCCAATGCTTGTCTTGTAACCACAATTTTCCTCCTTCAAAAGTGAGGGTATATCAACAAATAATTGGAGGTGTTGCCCTCCTTTAGTTAAAAAAAAAAAAAAAAAGTCTCTTTTTAATTGATAACGCAAAGACCCCTTTTACAATACAAGTGATGACATATTTATAACCTTATATGAGTATGCACATGACTTGCACATGACTTTTTAAGAGACTAAAGAAAATACAAAAATAGAATAAAAAATTTAAAACATAGATAATGAGGTTCCTAGGAAATAGTTTGTCATAAGAAATAAGTGCCTAGGAACTAGAATAATTATGATAGTGGAGTTTAGGAACTTCAAATGAAATAAATGCTTCTTGAAAGAACAAGAATTTTTGACTTGCAAGTTGTCATCCTCTTTCCAAGCTAGCTTCCAAGAGAAGTTTCAATTGTGAGTCTCCCTATGTAGTCGCCGAATTTAGGGGCGAGGGGAGAATGGGTGATTTTGGTCCAATATTTCATGAATTTTCAAATGGTCTTCAATTTCATGCTCTAAATCTTAAATTCTATATTTCATTCTTCTAGTCCATCAAATTTAAAAGTCCATTAAGTCATTTCGTCTTGAACTTCAAAGTACCTGCAAATAAATTTCACACCCAATGGTTAACTTCGAGTGGTCGTCCACATGTCACAATATCCGTGAAAGATACTTGAGGTGCATGTTGATCCCCATCAGATAGCTTCTATAATATTCTTTCAATCTAAGAGGACATATCTATAGAATTTGGACTCGAACTAGTTGTTATCTATAGAATTAGAGTTAGTCTACTGTAAATACTAACTAACCAGACTTTAGCCACTAGATTGCAAAACTAATGTTGAAGTCTTTGAAAGGCAAGACTAATTGACTGCTTACTTCAGCCGATCGACCGTCTGAGCTTTTTGCGTAGGCTAATTGACCTACTACCATGGGGTAGTCAACTTCCTCAGAATTTTTCTAAATCGGTCCATTACCCCTAGTAGGACCATCCGAAATAGCCTTAGTTTTTTTTTTAATTTCCAAATTAAGTGCTAATGTGACATAACCTTTATATTCTTAGAGATAGAAAAGTTATAACCCAATACAATTAAGAGAGAAATAAGTATAAAAAAAAAAAAAATGTAAGATATAAAGTCTTTGATTTCTCTTAATTTCGTCAACTCTAATGGCTTGAACCTGTTGAAACATAACTTTAAACATAAAATCATTAGTAAAAAAATAGTTTTTATCATTGAAATCATGCTAATGAAGTCTTGGAGCTAACAAGTATAACTGATAAGGTTAAATGTGTCCAAGGCATAAGGACCAAGTGAAGGGCATTAACCTCAAACACAATAGAAAAACATTGTAGGAAACCGTGGCTTAGCCAGCATATGGTCTAATTGTTAGGGATTTATACTGAAAGACATGCTTTATGCAAACGGTTTTAGTATTTATTAATAACTTCAATTATTCCATTTTAATGAGAATCTTTGTGAGTAATGTTTACCTGACATTATTTATTTAATGATTATGCATTTGTGTCTTTTATTCTATATAGTAGGTGATCTAGTGTGTAGAGTATGACTTATACACAGAAGAGTAGATCATCAATTCTTACAAAATATAAGTTTATTGTTCACAGTCTTAAATGAATTTGGACACACCATTGGTAAGATTGTAGCACAAGGTTTTAATAGATCTGTTTTGACTATTGGGAATGGTACAGTTCCAACTCCTTGTGCTAGTACACTTTGTGTGTATTGAACAGCACCGTCTTGGAGTAATTTTTTTTATACTGACTATATAAAACAATTAATACCTCATGGTTATTATGAGTGCTTATGCTCTTAATCCTGATATGATTATTGGACACGTGCATATAATGTTTATTACTTTGATTCATAGAAGAGTGAGATTCTTTATAGGTCAAAATACTCAATGACTTGGGTGATGACATTATGTGTATGGTGAACATTAATTATTGATGAAATCCACGTCCCGGTATCGGGATTGATGATACCCCCTTGAGGAAGCTTATAAGTTTTGATTGTGTCAAACCCTGCAGGTGGATTTAGAATCTGGCACATCAAATAAGTTAAGTGGAAGGTCTCGATGAATTAATATGTCAATTAATTAAATTGTTAGTTTTTAGTTTAATAAAAGGGTATCTGTAATCTTTACGTGGGGAAATAAATAAGCGTTTAATAATAAGAAGTCGAAATTTAATTTCAAATATGACAAGGAGTGCAATTATAATTCTTTAGTGGTATGCATTATAATTAATGTAATTAAGAATGAATTCGGGTCGGATTAGGAATTCATAATTACGTGAGAAGCCCTAGTCATATTTGCCCAGAGGTCCTTGCTATAGCCTATATACACGCGCTCCATTTAGCATCTAGGCAGGAAAAAAAAAAATCTCACAGAGGCAGACATTTTCGTGAGAGAAGAAAACCCTAGCAGGCGCTTACGAGCCCACTCTCTCAGGAGTAAGGCATGTTCAAGGAATACAGTAGAAGATTCATGATCGTCTTCAAGAGCTCTTTTTCGTACTTGTAGATTCAGAATCAAACCAGATAGATCTCGCAGGTATAATCCTAATCACGTAATTAGGGATTGCATGATATGATTATTTTTTTTTTGTTATCCGTATGTACTACAACCGGATCTTAGGGCTATTCTGCAAGTCCCTTCACTAATAACTATGATCCTTGCTACAAGTTCATGGAGTAGGCATAAGACACAACCATGATCTCATATAAATGGTTTAATCACAAAGCTAGTTTGTAGTCAGTATGCATAAGAAGGGAAAAGGAAGAATTGACAAGGTAAGTACGATTTGAGTGCTTCTAACCTCTCGAGCCTATTCTTGAATACCTTGCTGACTTGGGTTTATTTTTTTCTTATCCATTGACTTTTGTCACATGCTATAAAATCCTCCTAATATCAAGGATTTTATGTTATCCTTGAGATTTTGACACTCATGGGTGGTATGGCCATGATTTCCATGAAACTAATAGTACTTCTTAGTACTTCACTTGTTGGATCCTAATTTCATCTTTGGGGGCCACTTTAGGTTGTCTTGGTTTTGAATTAATGTTTGAATTTTTATAGGGAATTTATTGAGGGAAAATATAGGTGTTAATGGTCCTCTGGGCTCTTCCTTGAGTCTTTTATTGTTTTTAGAAAGGGTCATGTAGATTAAAGGTTTCTTTTCATATTTTTTTAGAAAGCCATCTTTTGAATTTTTTCTTGTCACTGCTACTTAAACATATTTTCTTCCTTGCCAAAGTTACATCATGGTGACTTCGAAAGGGGAAAACTAAACTTAGGACCCCTTACTCGTAACATATATTCCAAGATTTGAATTTCTTTACTTGAAGCAATTCATTAGCTCTGTGCTTGACTATTATTAATTTAGCATTCTCTTTGTTGATTGGGAAATGAGACTCAAACAATTCAAAGACTTGGTCAAAATAGGTGATTTGTTGTAGTTCCCTTTTAAATTGGGGAAAAAGATATACACATAACATATTGAATATGGCGTGGAGGATTAATTGTCCTTCAGTTCTTAAATTGCATGATTGTTGGACAACTCAACCTATGCACGGTGGAACTCCACCAAACTGACTTGTGTGACATGGCAATTCAACCATGCAGCCTAGGTGACGTGTCATCTTTGTAGCTTTTATACTCTATCGGCTTCATTGAACTAAGAGTCACTAATTTTTGTAATAATTTTGAAAAATCTATAATGGTTATGATAGTCAAGTTGTTTTTATTTGGGTCATTCTAATAAGTTGCCACATACGCCTAATAATAATTTTATTTTAAATATTTTTCAATTAATTTATATAAAATCACCACAATTAAAATCAACATCTGCATTTATTAGTAAGTATTTTTCATTTAATAAAAATTATACGTTCGAATAAATTTTACACTTAGAAGTGTATTGACATTTGAATGCTTTTTTATCATTTATGCATGCATCCCCCCGCCCCCAAAAAAAGGAGAAAAAATAAAATCATATGAGCAAGCATTTATTGATTTAATTATGTATAATGCATTAATGCATGCACTCACCTAAATGACAATATTGGTGTATTTATAGCACCCATTACTTACCTAACATTGCAAAAATAAAAAATAAATGTGGTGGGTCTAATCCTATAAGGACTTGCAATGGCTTCTTTAACTCGTGCCCATATATATAGGGGGAGAGAGAGAGAGAGAGAGAGAGAGAGAGAGAGAGAGAGAGAGAGAGAGAGAGAGAATATTAGATCAATACTAATGGTTGTTATGACCTTAAAATATTTCAAATCGTAACTATTTTTTTAAATATTTTACATTTCAATTTAACCTTAAAAATTTATTTATCTATATTCTTGTTGGTTGATTAATTCTTACTTCCTTTATTACGATTCGCATATAAGTTGCTTTAGATCATATGTATGTAAAGGCAATTGAGTAGAATACTAGCTTTCTTTATCATGTAAAGGTAAGGATGAAGTGGATTTGAGTGATAAAGCTTTCAACTGATGAAGTAGTTTAGTGCACCTCATTAGCTCTATGTTGACCTTTTGGGTCCGTCTCCTATTTTGATTATGACAAACCACAGTATCTCATCTGTGTGCTTTGAGTATTTGAACAAGTTTATTTTTCTAAGCACGAATGATAGATGAGAAATGAAAACCGAGAAACACTTAAACAATCATGCCTCGGCATTTTCCATTAAATTGCAAAGGAGTAGCACATGAAGACTGATCTTTATTTTCAGTTGTATTATTATATTTTCTTTTATTCATGTTGGGTCTATAATAATTCAAAGGCCTGTAATAATGAATGTATGACATGCATGGTAAGGACTATAAGCTCAAGACTGTAGTTTGACCTTAGGGATCACCCTTCGGTCGACTGGCGCCGGATTTTTTCAGTGTCCTCAAAAAGACCTAGAATGACCCTAAGACACTCATGCATGAATAAACATCATATGATTATATGAATAGGGTTAATTTACAAAGGAAATAGAACCGAAATCTATGAAAAATACATGTTCGATCGACCAAACTTAAAAGCATAATTTCTCACGGTCGACTGAACCGGTCACCAGGTCAACAGTTTGACCACTGCACGGTCGACCGAACCCTGCTGAGTTCAAGTCACCCGGTTGACCGAATTCTCTCCTAGTCAACAGTTTGACCATACGGTTGACTGCACCTATTGCTTAAGCGAACCACCTGGTTGACCAAGTTTCCACGTGTGTTTGGCCAACTACCTGATCGACCAAACCACTTAGTTCATACCGACATGGTCGACCGAATGGCACGGAAATGGAAAAATCGCCTTGGAACCCTAATCTAGTTGACCGAACTATTAATTCAAATTTTTCCCGATCGACCGAACTTGGACACTTGGTCAACCGAACCTCACCTTCGGTCGATCGATGCTCTCGGGTTGCCATATTATTTTTACCGCGGTTAAAGTTTTTAAACAGGGTTAATTTTCTTAATGATTTTTAAAATAAATTTAATAATACCCTGTGTGTCCCCAACGGCTATAATTTACCCATCTCCTATATATATGTCTTCATTTGTCCAGATTAGAGAGAGAATAGGAAAAAGATTAAGAAAAATATTCTCTCAATTTTCCAAACCTATTTTTCACATACTATTTAAATACACTCTTATACTGCGAATTTCTTCATTAACCAAGCTTTGTGAGAGTTTCTATTGTGTCTATTGTAGCTTGCTTAATATTCTCAATATTGTGCTTGTAGTTTGTTGTTGATTTTTTTAGAGTTAAGCAAAGAGTTATCCCACTGATTTAATTCGATAAATCTTGTGTTAGGAAAAACTCATAAGCTTGAGGATCTTTGCATTGTCATTGCAAGACTTCTATAGCTATAATTTTTAGTGTGCAAATATTTTCCCAAGTTAAAATACTTTCAAACTACTCTTGTGCTTATTTCATTGAAGGAAAATATTTTGAGTTAGTTTGAATATTTGATTAGCATCTTTGAAACTCTAATTTGTTATAACTTGCTTCAAAGAAATAGCTTGTTAGAACACTCTTGAGCATATACGTGATTATACATTGTTGAGTGTTTGCTTGCGCAAAGATCATTACACACGTACTCTCACATACTACTTGATATATTAACATTGTTTAGAGAGTAGTCACATTAAACTTCATTGAGCTTATAGTTCTTATCTTTTGGAAGTGTATTGGTTAGTGCAAGAGCGTATTGGTACAAATCTGCTTGTTGGAGAAGTACTGAAATTGTACACAAAATTTATATTGTAAATCTGTTGTATTTCAGGCATGGCCTAAGGGCATAGTAATCCAGCCTAGTAAGGATTGTGTAAAGGTTGGGGTCAGCCCTGTGAATTTGACTTAGGGTCTTCTCCGCCCCACAGGGAGAATTTGTAAAGGTTGAGGTCAGCCCTGTGTTAATTGACTTGGTTGTAATCGGTGTCGCTCCACCCGCTAAGTGAGCTTTAGTGGAATTCTCAGGCTTTTGAGTTAGAGGCGGGGACGTAGGCACAGTTGGCTGAACCCCGATAACATTTCTTGTGCGTGCTTTTAATTTTCGCATTTTAAATTCCATCACATGAATGTTTATATTTTATTATTGTAAATGATTGAGTTTATAATTGCATTGATAGACCCTAGGTTGTGTAACACTCTATGTACTACTAGATCACCTGTAGAGACCCGAAAAATATAATATTAAAAATAAATAAGGAAAAGAGGAAAATGGGTTAGAGAGGAGAAAATCGGCAATGATTTTCTGGGGCATTAAGAAAATCATTGACAGTTATATAGTTTTACCGCAGTCAGGTAAAAGGGTAACAGTGAAAACTAGGTAAGGTTAAAGACAAAATCGGCGATGATTTTCTAGGAGCCTAAGAAACTATCAACGGTTTTTGCCTGGGACAAAATGCTATTTAAGGGTTGCATGTCTTTTTTATTTTAAAATTCAAAAACCCTCTCTCTCTCTCTCTCTCTCTCTCTCTCTCTCTCTCTCTCTCTCTCTCTCTCTTCATTTTCTCACTCTAAACTCGCTCAATCGATGACCAGACTCGTATCTAAGGCCTAGCAGCGATTCTCTTCAATTTAACCGGAGCAGAATTATGTTTTGAGGATCCCAGACACCATCCCAAACTAAGGTGAGGAAGTTATTTTTTATGTTGATTAGTGTTTTAATTAGTTTAATGGGTGTATAGGTCTAGGAATGTGAATATGAACATAATTTTGGGGTGAACTGATAAATTGGGATTTGTGGAATACATGGTTTTGGTGTGAACGCTACAGACACGGGTTTAGGGTTCCTGCAGGCGTTTCCTTAGGAAATGAGGTGAGAGTAATAAATAGTTAATTATTTGATGTTTTATTGATTAGAGTATGTGAGTTCGGGAAAAATGTGAATCTGATATTATTCTGGGGAATTGTATGATTTCAGGGTCTTTGAGTTCCAAACGCCACGAGCATGAGTATAGTATTTTAGCAAGTTTTTCGATAATTAGGTAAGGGGAATAAGTTACTGACTCACTTCTAAAATGAGCAGCTTGGAAGCTATCCCAAGTATAGGAGTTATATTGTGTAATAATTAGCCCAACAGGTCAGATCGTCTCCTCAGGGGATGCAAATTAGTTTTAACTAGCACGAAATAGGAAAAAAAAAATTAAGAAAACAATTTTACTAAACATGGTTCAAATTCGAAATCTTAGGATTTTTAAAAGTTTGTGGTGAAATTAAAACAAATTAAAACCTAAAACAAGAACATAATGTGCATAAATAGGAGAACAACTAACATGCAATTAAACAAATAAACTAACTAAGCTAACCTAGTACAATCCATTCAACCATCTTAATAAACTATAACAAAATCAAACAAGCAAATTAACTAAGGGTCTAAACAAAAGTCCTTCAAAAATAAAATAACCTAAACACACTACTTGAACAAATATTTAAATCCAGCATTAATTTTAAATAAATGCAGCAAAGCAAACTCAACACATAGTATAACTTAAATTAAATTTAATGACTTTAATTAAAAATAAAAACACTGACTTTAATAATAAAAACAACACAAATAAAATTTCAATCCAACAAATATTTAAGATTCAAAACTCAAAGAGAGAGAGTAAAAACAACCACTCTAAATAACCTCAAACAAAATTTAAATTTAACAATGACATTAAATAAAAAAGATAAACTAAAAATAAGGCATTGATGCTACTAAATTCCCTGCCAGCGCCTCACACGTATGAGAACTTAGTTACGACTTTGACATGGGGTAAAGAGACCCTGAATTTGGAAGAGGTGACAAACACATTGCTAGCCTTTCATCAAAAGAAATAAAGTTAGCGATGTTTCACACGATGAAAGACTTGTGGTGAAGGGTAACTATGAACGTGGGAGAGGAAAATTTAGAAATTGATCGAGTCAAAATAAGTCCCAAACTCAGTCCAAGAAGAAAAAAAATATCCGGTGTTATAAGTGCGGTAAAAAAGGGCACATAAAACCAGGGTGTCCGAAATGGAAGAAAGGGAATGCTGAAAAGCAAGAATTTACTTCAAAATCAGAAAATATAGTTTAAGAAGGAAATTTAGATTGCAGTGATAGTGACATACTTTTAGTTTCTTCAAGGTCGGATCGCCTCACAGACTCTTAGATCTTAGACTCAGCGTGTTCTTACAACATTAATCCGAAGTGGTTCAGCACTTACAGGTCGGTAAATTCAGGTTCAGTTCTTATGAGTAATGATGTCTCTTGTAAAATCAATGGCATAGGAAGTGTATGAATTTAAATGTTTAAAGGTGTTGTAAGAACTCTATGTGATGTGAGACACATTCCAGACCTATAGAAGAGTCTAATTTCCTTAGGCACTTTGGATTGTAATTGACTTACTTACAAGTCCGAAAGTGGATTTATGAAGGTGTGCAAAGGCAATCTAACAGTGATGAAAGGGAAAAATGTAAATGGAAACATTTATGCATTGTTAGGCACTATAGTTGTGGGTGGAGCTACAGCCGTAGATTCTAAATTTGATGACACCATATTGTGGCATATGCAGCTAGGGCATATGGGTGAATATGACATGAAAGAACTTCACAAGAGGAAACTCGTGAAGGATATGAAAACATGTAAGCTAGACTTTTGTAAGTTTTGCGTTCTTGGGAAGAAAAATAGGGTGCAATTCAAAATAGCTATTCACAAGATGGAAGGTATTCGTAATTACACATATTGTAATGTTTGGGGGCTGGTGAGGGCAACATCATAGGGAGGATATGTTTGTTTTGTAAGCTTTGTTGACAACTACTCATGGAAGGTTTGGTTATACTTCTTGTGGCATAAGTTAGATACGTTTTCTAGGTTTAAGTTGTGGAAAACTGAAGTGGAAAACTAGACCGGGAGGAGAATTAAATGCCTTAGGTCAGACAATAGGATCAAGTACACTGATCCTATGTTCATGGAGTTTTGTGAGAAGCATGGCATTAGGAGACATTTCACTATTCGCCGGACATCCCAGCAAAATGGTGTGGCTGAAAGGATGAACCGAACTCTAGCTGAGAGAGCTTGGCGTCTCATGTTAAATGTAGGGCTACCAAAGAACTTCTAGACCGAGGCAGTTAGTATAACTTGTTTCTTGGTAAACAGATCACCAAGGGCATAACTAGAGAGGAAATTGATACAGGATGTATGGATAGGTAATGCGGTAGACTAATCCAGATTGAAGGTTTTCAGTTATCTAGGCTATGTACACTTGTCTAGTGGGAAAGGTCGAAGCTTGACACAAAGTCTGGAAGCTATTTTTTTTTTTTTCCTTGGGTATCAGAAAGGTTTGAAAGGGTTCAAGTTGTGGGATCCAATGGCAAACAAGGTGGTTATAAGTAAAGATGTAGTTTTTGATGAGAAAGCTATGATGAAGCGTACTCAAGAAGATGATGAAGAGAAACAAAAGCTAGAAAACTAGAGAAGAGATAAGCATGTTGTGCAGGTGGAGTTAGAAACTCAGGGCAATGATCTTGGTCCCCTGATTACAGGGAGTTCTAGCTCAGGAAACCAGCAAGTTGATAATGTTCCTATATAGAGCTCTAGACGCACTATCAGACCACCACTCAGGAATGAATTTGAAGATATGGTATCTTATGCTTTCATTACAAGTTTCAATGATCTAACTACTTTTCAAGAAGCAGTGCACGTGTTAGCCTTGGT
This sequence comes from Malania oleifera, assembly GCF_029873635.1. Lineage (NCBI taxonomy): Eukaryota > Viridiplantae > Streptophyta > Magnoliopsida > Santalales > Ximeniaceae > Malania > Malania oleifera. The sequence continues at coordinate 5,041,443 of NC_080424.1, forward strand.
GTATTCCCAAGAGGGGGGGGGGGTGAATTGGGTATTTAAAAACTTTTGCCTTGGTTAAACTAGATTAACAACAGTTTTACACAAACCTAGGGTTTTTTTATTTAATTATAACCCAATCAACACATGCATTACCTATAATGAATTAAGCTTACAACATACATGTGCTGAAAAATAGAAGTGCAGAAAATAAATTTGCAGAAATATAAAGAATATGCACGATATGTTATCGGGGTTTGGCCAACTGTGCTTACATCCCTACCTCTAGCTCGCAAGCCCGAAGATTCCAGTAATGCTAACTTAACGGGTGGAGCGGCACCTAATACAATTAGGTCAATTAGCACAGGACTGACCTCAACCTTTATTAATTCTCCTTGCGAGGTGGAGAAGGCCCTAGTTCAAATTCATAGGGCTGCCCCAACTTGATCCTTTCGGACTAAATCAAGCCCCCTTAGGCTATGCCTGGAAATATAACAGTATTTTTCACAACAAGATTGGTACAGTGATTATGCTTTCATGTAAATCAGAAATGTACCCAATATAAGCGCAATCACATACACATCAACAATATAGGTAATGTAAGCTCAGTGATGTGAATATATATACAAATAACACTCAACAAGATATGATCACAGTAATGTTCAAGAGTGTTCTAAACAAGTTTTATCCTTGAAACAAGTTTATATCAAATCTCAATGTTCAATCAAAGTTTTAAAGATGTTAGACAAATATTCAAACTAACTCAAAAAATTTCCTTCAATGAAATGAGCACACGAGTAGTTTGAAAAATATTTTAGCTTATAGAAAATATTTTGCACAACAAAATCCAAGCTAAGGGATTCTTGCAATGACAATGGAAAGACCCCTAAGCTTGTTAGTTTATCCCTATACAAGATTTATAATATAGAAATCTGTGGGACAAACTAAGCCAAACTCTCCAAAAATAATATCAACAATCACACAAACAAATGAGAGTTTTAGCACTCACTAGCAATCACAAGCACACTCTATATGCTCTCACAATCTTAGAATGTATCAAAGGAATGGAAATTTGAGAGTATTTGGACAATAAGAGTGTTTTCAAAAGAGAGAATTTTTTGGCTAATGAAATTGTTAATTATTTTTAATCTTTGCAAATGAGCCTATATTTATAGGCAGGGGTAAAATTATAACCGTTTGGGACTTGTTGGGAATTTTTAGAAAAGTTTCAAATTGTTTAAACACAATTAACCCAACTTAACCTGTTTTTACCTCAATTAAATTAATTTTAACCCGACAAGGTTCGGGTGGCTAAACCGTGGTTCGGTCACCTGAACAGACACAATAATAAAAGCTTTTTAAATCAGTTCGGTCGCCCAAGTTCAAGTTCGGTGGCTTGAATCAAAGTCAGAAACATTGTTTCGTAACTTTGGGTGCCTGGTCACAGGTTCGGTAGCCCAAACTTGTGTGTTCAGTCACCCGGGGCTCAAATTAAACTAAATAACTCGATCGCCTGAGTTGGTGAGGAATCCCTTTCAAGGGTTTGGGCGCCCATGGACGGTATGCACAAATATGTTCGGTCGCCCGAGAGCCTAAGTCAACTGTTGACTTCTCAACAATTCGGGCGCCCGAGGAGTTTTGAACTCCTAGGGTTCGGTCGTCTGAGCTCTCACAAATTTTGCCTACTTAGTCCATTTTCACTTCAACTAGACCAAGCTCTCACAAATTTTGCCTACTTAGTCCGTTTTCACTTCACTAATTCCCCTAATATTATAAGTGATCATGGGGACTATTTTGTGCATTTGTGTAGGGGCCTAAGGTCTTTCTAGGGTCTATGAGGACACCAAAAAAATTTGGCGTCGGTCGACCTTTAGTCAACCGAAGGGTGCCCTAATGACATTTGGTACCCTAAGGTTAGTCTATGGTCATGTTAAACTTACAAAAACCTATATGCATGGTATGCAGAGATTATTACGGACCACATACCTAGTTACTATTACAGACCCATATTACATTAATTGAATTTACAAAATGAAAGAGAATCCTGAGGGTCTTCATGTTTTGCTTTCATGTGTCATTACTTGATCTGTTAAAACGAACCTACACATACACTTGAAAGCCATCAAATACTTGAGTATTTGTCATTATCAAAACCAGGTGTGACCTATAAGTTCAATAGCACGGCTAGGGGAAAAGTAGGTGGAAGGGTGCCATGATTGAGGAAATGGAGAAAGGGGATTTGGTGGAGCTTCCATATGAGAAAGGGGAGATAGGCTACAAATGGGTATATAGGAAGAAGGAAGCAATTTTAGAAAAGGAAGGAGAGATATTCAAGGCACGGTAAGTGGCAAAGAGGTACTTATAAAAGAAGGGAATAGATTATGATGAAATTTTTTCACCTATGGTTCGACACACTTCCATTAGGGTAGCGTCGGGACTAGTGGCTCATTATGACCTACATTTGGAACAAATGGACATGAAGACAACATTTTTCCATGGTAACTTAGAGAACCAGATCTATAAGGTATAGTTAGAGGGATTCAGTCAACCCGGCGAAGAGCATCTAGTTTGAAAATTTAAGAAGTCTCTTTATGGGTTGAAACAATCTTTGAGGCAATGGTACAAATAGTTTGATTCCTATATGATCTAGATAGGCACAAAAGGTGTGAGTATGATTGCAACGTATATGTGAAGGAACTTGATGATGGTTCTCTCATTTTCTTATTGTTGTATGTTGATGACATGTCAATAGCTGTTAAGGACATAACTGAGGTTAATTAGTTGAAAATTCTATTGCATAAAGAGTTTGACATGAAGGATCTTGGCGCAGCCAAGAAGATACTTGGAATGGAGATTCACTAGGAAAGAATTGCAGAGAGGTTGTCGTTATCTCAGGGCGGTTATATGGGGAAGGTGTTGGAAAGGTTCAGCATGACTAATGCTAAATCGGTATGTACACCTCTAGCAAGCCATTTTAAATTTTCTACCGCTGAATTCCCAAGGATGGATGATGAAACCTAGGACATGTCAAAGGTCCTCTATGCTAGCGCCGTAGGGAGTTTAATGTATGACATGGTATGTACAAACCAAACTTGGCACATGTAGTAAGTGTGGTGAGTAAGTTTCTCTTTAATCTGGGTTGTCAATATTGCGAAGCCTTCAAATGGATTTTCGGATACTTACAGGATTCTTCTAACTATGTTATTATGTTTGGCAAGCAACAAGATAGTCCATTAGTAGTGGGGTTTGTTGATGCTGATTATATAGGGGATATGGATAATAGAAGGTCTGCAATGGGTTATGTATTTACCCTTGTGGGAGGACATATTTGTTGGAGGTCCATAATCCTTGGTGGCATTGTCTATAATTGAGTCTGAATATATGACAGTTGTCGAAACTACAAAGGAAGCGTTATGGCTTACTAGTTTGTCAAGGAGTTGGGTATACACTAAGGTGGAGTTGTGTTGCATTGTGACAGTAAGAGTGTCATCTACTTGGCGAAAAATCAAGGGCATCATGCTAGAACCATACATATTGATGGTAAGTTCCACAAGATCAGGGAATTGATTACTTCAGGTGAACTTGTACTAGAGAAGGTTCACACATCTGAGAACACAACATATATCTTAAAAAAGCCGGTTACTACAGAAAATTTCAAGCATTGCTTGGACTTGTTTCATGTCTCCAAGTCCTATAATGGAGACGGTCCCAACTTAACATTCCAAGGTCAAGGTGGAGTAGCGGGCTATGTTTTCATTTTCTCTTAAGGGGCGTATATTTGTCAAACTAGAGATTGTTGTGTTTTGCGGCTCATATCATTAAGTAGGTGACATACACAAGGGGAAAAACATGGTTAAATCAATATGCTAGGGGGAGTCGACGGTTTTGGCTGAATTTCCAAAATGTTAGCTCTCGGTATTTATCTGTCGAAGGAACTGTTGATGGCTTGACTGAATGTACTGTTTGCTCTTGGTATCTAACCATCAACGGTTTTGTTCCGGACACCGATGCTGATTTCAAATTTTGAAAGTGAACGTTAAGTTGGTTGGGGTTTGGAGGGAAACCCTCTGAGAACTTTATATATACACTATTTTGGGTGTATTTTTATTGTAGGAAGATTGTTGTAAGTGTCTTTTGATACTAAGATAGTAAAGTATTTTGCCGATTGCTCCTGTAGATATAGGCATTTCCGAACCACGTAATTCCTTGTATTGCTTATATTTTCTTTCTTATATACTACTTGGTTGTGTTCTATAATTGGTTTTCATTGATTGTTGCATTGATATTCCACTGTGCAAATAAGATTTTATACAAGAAAAAATCTTTGCCTCCACTCTTTAGCAACTCTTTTGAATTCAGAGCCATCATTGCAAAGATTAGTAGATGATTGAAGAACAAGCCTATGGTCATTATTCCACAATTCACTCTTCATTGAAACTCTCATTCTTCCCAATTAAGCTCATAACATGAAGATTGAAATAAAAAATCCATCCACCGTAGATAATCCAATTTGTGGTCAAGAGGGTCCAACGCCATCTTGTTCTAGAGCACACTCCTCAAGCACACGAACCTGCAGATCTCCTCAAAAAGAGAATCCATTTTCTACATATCATCAAATTTATTCTGTAGGAGATCCATCACTGCACTGCTAAAAAACATGTTCATAGGGCCCTTGAATTGACAGATATTATTAACGGATTTTGTTCTTCTTTGTAAAGAATGTATATACAAGGATTGTAACATTGTTTGTTTAGCATAAAATCAAATATTTGTTCTAATTTTCCTATCTTGATTTGAAGGCATGAAATCTACCACTTTCATAGGGGTAGCAACTAAAATATCACAAACAATTATGTATTGTATTGGAGTTCTGGTAGCGCGGGTGCATATGAAAAAATGAAGCCTTGTATGGTCTCTTGCAATAAATTCAATAGAAATTAAAAATAAAAATAAAAATAAAACTAAAACTAATTTAGATTTGAAAAATTAAAATAAAAAATTCCTAGGTGGTGGAAAAGGAAAAATTTGCACCTCATTTATTTGGACAAAAGAGAAAATAGAGGCGATTCCAATGTCTCAAGGGCAGATGAGGCGGTAATACTAGGTGCTCCAAATCAAGAAAAGTAAAGAAAGGAAAAAGTAAATAAAATAAAATAAACCAAGCAACATAAAACAAAATTTAAAGTCACCAAAAAATAAATAAAAATTTTAAGAAGTCTATGAAAATATAGCAGTCCCAGACTACATTTGTGCGCAAATAAGGTGGCTAGCCAACCATCTAATGGATGAACTCTTAGTCAGCAGCTATATATTTAATTGTTCAAAAAAATGTACTACTATTTTATATGCATGTGCCTAAAATAAGGTAAAAAGAAAAGATATGAATTGACTGCTTCGATCATTCAATAGGTCTTTCAAAATCAAAGAGTATAAGTATGACTCTTGGAGAACAAAGCCCTCAAGTTTACTCTTGACATAGGGAATGACCTCATGAACCTACTTTTTTGAAATTTTCAGAAAAAGATAATATTGTTGGCTGAGAAGATGAATTTTGAAAAAGTATTGAATTTGCATGTCAATTTGAAAACATGCATGATTAAAAGACAATGACTAAATTGGAAATCTAGGGTTCGATTAATTCCATTTTTGAAATAGGATTTTAAAAACATTTCTTTGAAAACTTATTAACTCTACTATTGCTATAGACCCAGACAAGCGGATAATACCAATAGCTGCCCAAACTTTTACGTCCCTTGTCGACTGTGTACTTTCTCTATCTCTATACTTTCTTGCAATAAATTCTCTATCTCTCTCTCTCTCTCTCTCTCTCTCTCTCTCTCTCTCATCTCTCTCTCTCTCTCTCTATCTCTCTCTAATTTGCTAATGCTCCTCCTTTTGTCCTTCCTTTCAAACATAGGACCATATTCTACGCACACTATTTCCATGTACCAATGCACCCATTCAATGCTTTTTACTCTATTTCTAAAACACATGCAAACACACGCAAATTCCTACTCCCTTTGTTTCTCTCTTAAGCATACATGCCAAATTCCAACTCCCTTAAGTATTAAGGTGATGGTAGTTTAACTACCTACAAATAGTTGTATAAGAAAGTGCAAGAAGAACCATTATAACACATATACACAATACAACCAATTAATTGGTTCGCTTTTGCACTAGCTTATCTTATTCTTCTTATTTCTCTCTTACCTTTAGTTATCTTTCTATCTCTGTTTTTAATTCCCTATCTATCTCATTTAATTTAAATCTAATCACCTCCCTCTTTTTCCCTTCTTTTAACGATTTCTATACTTCTTTTATGATTTCAAATTCCCAATTACCCTTGTTTAATAAGTTACACCTTATGTGCTAAGTTATCTTGCATTTTTGAAAGGTGCGGCTAGAGTTTCATATGCTTGCACACAAAAAATTACCAATTGCCACTTTAGAAACTTTTCTTTTGAAATTATTTAATACCAAATTAAGTATGCATAGAAAGATAGATTAGTTTATGAATAACTAAAATAAAAGATTTTCAATCAAAACCTATTTCTAGAAGTATATAAATAGCATCAACTAATATTTCGATAAATTTGCTTAAAAAAATAGTACTCACAATTTAAGGTTTGAATAGGTGCGAGTATTTTTTTTAGTGCACTTAGTAGCACAATTTCTTATGTATTAAACAAAAATTTATAGGAGTGCATTAATCAAAAAGAGAAGAAATGCTATGATTTTTAGCTAATTAATTATATGAATGACAAGATTATAATGATTAATATTACTTATAAAATTAATTAGTAGTTTATAACAAAGCAACGAAATTGACTTAGGCAAAATATCTTTTTTTAGTTTATTTGGATATTTAGAGTTTTTTGTATTCAGTTATTGTTGGTGGATTGAATTGTAAAAGAAAATGAATTTAAAATTATATAATTGATTTTAAAATCTACATTAATTTTCTATTTCCATGATAGTGCAAAACATGTATTGCTCTCAACGCAAGACGAACATCATTTGGGCACATGGTACACATCCAAATAAGGCAAATTACTTCTCGTGTTACCGCCTTAAGAATTGAAAGGTAGTTGTCTAGGTAAGGAACATAATAAGCATCACTTGACAGCCGATCAAATTAGACAAGGAATTATAAGTAGCCACTCAAATGATAGGTATCTAAAAATTAAATAAATCCATTAATTTTCCTATTAAAAATTAGCTTAATAACTTTATAACATTTTTTGTTAAAATAAAATATAAAAGTTTCAATGAAAAACCAATGAATCTACTAAAAATTCTAATTAAATTAACACTTAAAATCCCCAAAAAAAATTGTCAAATAATTATATAAAATATGAGTGTTTTTTTTTTTTTTAAAAAAATTTGACCATGAATAACTATGAATCTCATTGTAATTTGTTTTGGAAAGAAAAATCAACTACAAATTTTTTTTGTTCTTAATTTTTATTTGAAGGAAAATTAATTATGGATTTTTTTTATTTGTTTTGGAAAGAAAGTTAATTATGTTTTACTTATGTGATTTATTGTATGTATGTATTGTCATTACTTATCGCTTGGGTTCGTCTATGGCTGAATTCAATGGTTGTATTAATAGTTGTGCGTTATTGGACTCAAATTTGAAGGAAGTCAATTTTCATGGTGTAATGGCCAACAAGGTTTGAGAAGAAGTTGGGCGAAACTGGACAGGGTGTTGATTAATAATGTTTTTTCTATAAAATATGGTGAAGTTAAGACTTCTTTGTTGAAAAGAAATACTTCAGATCATTCTCCTATCTTATTACAGCTGTGTACGAGTATGGAGAGGTATGGGCCGGCGCCGTTTAGGTTTCAGAACATGTGGACGTCACATAGGGATTTTTTGGAAATGGTTGAATCATCTTGGAGAGAACACATTGTGGCAGATTCAGGATTGTCTAAATTGGCGGATAAATTAAAAAGGCTAAAACAAAGGCTTAGGGTGTGGAACAAACAGATCTTCGGTCGTGTTGGTAGTTTTATTCGAGAGTTGGAGGAAAGGGTGAAAAATTATAAGAATTTACTACAGACAGAATACTCGAAATCAGTTGAAGAAGAGTTCCTTGTTTCTAAAACTGAATTGTAGGTTTGGTATAGAAGGGAAGAGGTTCGATTGGCGCAACAAGCAAAGGTGAAATGGTTGATAGACGGGGATCAAAATTCAAAGTTTTTCCATGCTGTGATGACACAAAAGAGACAAAATTCTTGTGTAAATTCAATGACGCTTCCTGATGGTTCGGTGTTAGAATATAGGCAAATGGTTCATGATGAGGCTGTGAAGTATTTTGAGCAATTCTTAGGGCAAAATAGTTCGGTGCAAAGGTCAAACCTGGAAGATATTATCCAGTCAGTAGTTTCTGAGGAGTCTATAGGTTAGCTAAGTGAAGACTCGACCGATTAGGAGGTTTATGAAACTGTTTCGTCTATTTCTGTGAATAGTAGCCCGGGACCTGATGGGTTTGGGTCTTCTTTTTATATTACCTGTTGGAAGATTATTAAAAATGATGTGATGGATGCGGGAAAAGAATTTTTCAGAGGTGATATGTTGCCTTGGTATTTTTGTTCCTCTTACATAGTGCTTATTCCTAAGGTAAAGGATCCTCAGTCTTTTGATAAATTTCGGCCGATAAGTCTTTGTAATGTAATCTATAAAATTTTCTCTAAAATCCTTGTTGGTAAACTTTCTTTGGAATTGAGTGATTTAATTTCTTTAGAACAAGGTGCTTTTGTGAAAGGGAGGAGTATTTTTGAAAATATAACGCTTACTCAAGAGATGACAAAATTATTACATAGGCGGGTGAGAAGAGGTAATGTAATGTTAAAGATTGATATGAGCAAAGCTTATGATCGAGTAGAGTGGCAGGTGGTAGATCAGATTTTTAAGGCTCTTGGTTTTCCAAACTAGTTTTGTAAGTTGATTCAGAATTGTATTTCCACTCCATGGTTTTCTGTCATGATGCATGGCACTTATAGAGGTTTCTTCAAGTCAAAAAGGGGTTTGAGGCAAGGGGATCCGTTGTCGCCGTATATTTTCATCATCATGGAAGAAATTCTTTCTAAATTAATTAAAAAAAAGTTGTCTGAGAAGCGGATTTTACCATTTGCACACCCGTGTGGTGCACCTATTATATCGCATTTAATGTACGCAGATGATGTTGTTATTTTTGCTAATGCTGGAAAAAAATCTGTTAGTCAGTTAATGGAGGTGATTAAGGAGTATGAAAACTGGACTGGCCAAATGGTGATTGAAAGGTAAAGATTAAATCCGGCTATTTTTTCTCACACAAGTGGGTTGTTCAGAGGGAAAAAAGGAGAGGAAAGGAGAACAATTCTTCAAGAGACATGGTTTTATGACGTAAATTTCCTTTTACGTATTTGGGTTGCCAATCAATAGGGGATGGTAAATTGAAAGGCTTTTTTTGTCATTTTGGACTCTGTAATCCAAAAAATCGGGGTTAGGTGTAAGAAGAGTTGAGGGCTGGAAAAGTAGGAAAAAGTATAGGACTAATGTCTCAAGGAGGTCCTCTGGTTTTTGTTGAGACATGTGCTTCAAGGATGTCATTACATGTTAGCTGTTTCTAAATGTTACCGAACTGGTTGAAATTTTGATTTTAAAAAGAATCAAGGTTGATGTTTGCTTCTTTGTTATGGGGATTTACGGGATGGAAAAGAAAAAATGAAATGGAAGGCTTGGAAGAAAGAAATTTATGTGTCCTGTGGGAGGGGAGCGGGGGGCATTGGAGGGAGTAAGGGCGAATTCGGAAGTGCAACGGTTCTTTATTCATGAAGTTGGTTTGCTTGGCATTTATTTAATGCAGGAATTCTTTTATGGGCTAACTTTTTAAAGCGAAAATATTGTGAAAGGAGGGACATATTACTCTTTGCAAATCGCATTGGCTCAGATTCTTCCTTTTGGAGAAGTTCTGCAAAGTGGTATTGTCTGATCTTGTTTTAAGTAAAATCTAAGTGGAAGGTTAGAGTTAGAGACGGAGATGGTAAAATTATGGTAGATTAAGTTTTTAGATTCGGACCTTTGTATGCCAAAATTTTTGTTCAAATGATGCACAATCTCATATCAAATTAAAGATTTGGTTATCAACAATGCGTGGGATGTGGAAAATTTGCAGAGGGATTCTGGGTTTTAATAAAGCGGATGAAGTGGATGGAAAAAAAGGTGGAAATCTTAGACAATTCAGAAATTCGTTATGGCTCCCGGGGAAAGGATGGCATACTTTAATACAAAATCTGCGCATGGGGATTTAGAGTTAGAGCTCCAAAGTTTGATTGGGCTGCTCTGCGCTTAAGTGGGTTTGGAACAAATGGTTACCGAAGAAAGAAAGATGAAAATTTCTAGTTGTATGTGGAAGGCTGCTTTGAGTGCCTAAGTGTGATGAAAAGGGTGAGAAGGGTTGGGGGTTTTCTATGATTTTCGGCATGTATTGTTGTGAGATTGAGGCAAATCTGAAGATTTTGGAGCAGTGTGTTTTAAAATAAGGGAGACCTTGTTCTGAGGTTTGGAGGAAGGGTTTTTTCGGGTGGAGGTATGTTTTGTTCCTTTCCCTAGGGCAACAAGTTGGAAAGGGGAAAGAGTCAAAAATGTGGTTTAATAGGGCTTCTAGGTTCTCTCAATTGGGTTCATTGATGGGTTTGATTCCTTGTTTAGTAGTTTGGAGGCTGTGGAGAAGGAGATGTGTGGTTAGAATGGGAGGAAAATTAGAAAGTAGTACTGATGTGTGGCTCTTCATTAATTATTGGGTGGGGGTTTTGAGTAGGAACATGACAGAAATGGTTTAGTTAAAGGATGCTGATTTTCGGATTTTGCAGAATCTGGAAGTGCAAATTGTGAATAAAAGAATTAAAACTAGGCAAAGTGTAAGATGGATAAAACCGAGGCAAGGGAGGTTGAAACTAAACTTGGATGGGAGCAGGCTGGGGAACCCAGGGCCGGCGGGTGGTGGTGGCATCCTTAGAGACCATACAGGTTCTTTTGTATTTGGTTTTTCAAAATATTTTGGTTCTTGTTCAAATAATGAAGCTGAATTGAGAGCTGTGTTGGAAGGAATAAAGATTTGTAAACAGTTGGATCATACCTGTATCGATATTAAATGTGATTCGAATATTGTAGTTAATTGGATTAGAGTCAGGAAGTGCTCATTGTGGTATTTGTGGGATTTTTGGGAGCAGCTTATTGGTTTATTAGAGGGAGTGAATTTTTCGATAAATCATTCGTATAGAGAAGGGAACAAAGTAGCAGATGCCTTGGCTCGACAAGGTGCTATGGGGAGGAATAGTTGGTTTACAAATAGTAGTCAACTCCCTAAAGTTAGCAATGGTTTGTATAAATTGGAGAAGATGGATATGACTTATATGAGGTATGTTTAACTGATTTTCTTTTGGTTTTTGCTCATGTTTTTTGCTGTTTTTCTTTTGTTTTGTTATGTTGTGTGAGATTTGTTTTGTAGGTCCGATTTGTTTTGTTTTGTTTGGACTTGTAACCCGGTTTTGGCTGGATGTTGGTGTTGTTCTTTGGGAGATTTTTAACGTTTGTCTTTTGTTATCTCTCATTGATTATCTTGTAACCACAGTATTCCTCCGCCAAAAGTGAGGGGTTATCAATAAATAAATGGAGGTACCGCCATTCTTTAAAAATTAAAAAAAAAAAAAAAAGTATTGTCATTACTTTATTTGATTAGTCTATAGATAATATGGTAAACTCGGTTTTCTTAATAATTTATCCTAGTTATCAAGTGATAGAGTAGAAAAACATCGAGCATGGCCAACCATGTGAGACTAGAAGGGAGAATTCAACTACAATAATTAGACTATTTAATATTTCAAATTTCTAAATTTAATATTAGGATTAACATTCTAAATTTATAGTTAGAATTAATATTTTGAATTTATGATTTATAGCCTTAAAATTGAGGAAATTATACATGAGACCTATCCATTCATGAGTCAGTGTGTTTATTTCCTAAATTGTAAACATATTGGAAGTGAGTCCCCCTCTTTATATATCTAATATTAATGAATGTAAAACCATTTTAGTACATGTTTAACACCTAAAATATAAAGCACATGAACGCGTAGAGGGACAAGTCCCCTATATAATTGCTCTTAAAATTGATGTAAGATTAACCTAGGATGAATCTAAATAGATGTCCAACTTATCTTTGGGACATTTTCAATCTATAGATATCAATACATTTTGCCCAGTACTAATGGCCAGTGTTTGCTTTCTATCTCTCTCCCTATCTCTCAGTCTTTATGCTATTTCCTTCTTTCTATTTCCTCCCATTTTTAAGCTATGTTTGATCACCACCCTCCTTCTCTTCTTCTCTTTTACCATTCCGTTCTCCCAATCTCCTTATTTTATTAGGGCATGCCTTCTAAAATAAGTATAACATCCGAAAACCTTTGACAAGGCTTTTATAATAATCCCATTTCACCTACATAGTAAAAAATTTCTAATTCCCCTTTTGGGAACTATTCAGTGGATCGAAATGGATAGTTAAAGTTTTGCATGACCAAAGTAGACTAAATATTTGAATAATGGGAGCGGTGGAAAGGGGTCAGGAATGGGAAATGAGTTATCTCATATTGTATAGCCTAGACTCAAAGTCTTCAATTGATTAAAAGATAAAAGATTGGATGGTATTTGATTACATATATTGACGATGATAATCCAATCTCGTGTTTGGTCTATTTATCTATAAGGCTATGATAATGACACGACTGAGATGTTTTTTCCTCCCAGTATGATGGTGTTTAAAGTTCTTTAGGCACTCAATTAATTCATCAAGATAACGTGCCTACACCTCTATCCTTCTTACACTTAAATATTAAGTTCCAATCCCAACTAGCTAGAAAATTGTACTTCTTAAGACTCAAACATGAACATCTATCTACCCAGCCCTGGTCTAAGCTAATGGGCCAAGAAGCTCGGGCTAAAAATAACCTAACCAAATCTAATAATTTTGAGTCCATAAAAGAAAAAAAAAAGAAAAAAGACCCACCCTAATCAAATACACTATCATTAATGGACATATTCTATATTGAAAGCTATGGTCACATAAAAACAATAATTGTATCAAAGCTAAATTGCTAGGGTTGTCACAACTTGGTGCACTTTTTGTGGATGCATAGTTGACGATTGCATCATTTCTCTTTAAAATATATTTTGGGTTGATGACAAGTGGAGTTCATAATTACACACAAAGTGACGGCCTCTCAGCACAATAATTATTGTATTTGTTAATGAAAGGAGTGGGACGGCCTATGGGCGCATGCAGTTTGGCATTGGAACACCAAAATTATATATAATAATAAGAAGGAAAGCTATAATTGGCAAGGCTTGTTTGCTTTAAAAATGTAAAGTGTCATGCCAAAGCCCCTTTTCGATTTGGCAATTAAGGTCGTGTTTGGCAACAAAAGAGCCGGATCAAGCCAAATTAATGGGAATCATGGAGTGTTTTTTTTTTTTTGATTGGTAGTATAATCTCATGGATTTTTTTATTTTTTTTTGTTGGGAATGTGTGGTTTTTCAACAAAATTTTTTATTCTACTTTTTTTGTCATCCAAAAAAATATTATGAATTGCGACAGGAGAAGAAATAAAATACTAGAAATTTTAAATATTAATATTCAACTTACAATACACATGAATAGAATGGAACAAAGAAAAAAAAAAAAAAAATCAGTTGTTCATATTTTTTATGAGTTGGTCATACAATTTTTCAAAAATTGGAGTGAGGAAGCCTTCCAAAGACCACCATGATTCAATGAAAGTTTAGGTCTCTCATCCACTTCAATGCAAATTCCTGTAATTACTCGAGGCGCTTGCCCGCTTGTGAGAAAGAAAAGAAGTTCCAAGTAAATATATGTAAGCTCAAGCTCTTGTCACCTTATTTATTATGATTGCAAGTACAAGAAGAGGCGCATTAAAGTGCGTACATTGCATCGATAGGTTAGTGTTGTTTGTGGGAAACATGAGCAAAAAAGTCAAGACAACTCTCATTTCCAATTTTCAAAAATAGGATGAAATATAATAGAATTAATCATTCTTATTTTTTTTTAATATGTTCATCATACAATTTTTAAAATATTGGAGTGATCAGAGAAAGTTTAGGGTTGTCTCGCATTTTAACATAAAAACTTATAACTACTCAAGGCACTTGCCCTTACGACAAAGAAAAGAAGCTCCAAGAAAAGATATGTAACCTAAACTACTATCACCGTCACCCACGTTCATTCAATTCTAGCATAAATTTTGGAAGGTTTACCCCAAGCTCAAACTCTAGTCACCTTATTTTTGTTGATTGCAAGTACAAGGAAAGGCAAATTGAAATACTTACCATGCATCAATGGGTTAGTTTTATCTATGGAAACATGAGCTAAAAATTCAAGATGAACCCTCATTTCCAAAGGATCACGTAACAAGGTGAACCCTTGTCGATGGCTATTTTGACTGAAAGTATAAAACGAAGATTGGCAAATTATTTTTTTTTATTTGCATTTTCCTACCATTTATTTTTTTTTTCTACTTTATTTTTACCATTTTGACCATCCTAAGTGATTCGAGATGGTAAAAAATAGTAAGGTGGGGTTCGACAGTGATTTTGACCTCGGGCATGCAAATAAAGATAAAAGTTCCATCATTTCGAGTGTTTCTACCCTCTTTTTGCTAATTCTAACTACATCAGGTGATTTGAAGTAGTACGAAATGGTAAGAAGAGGTATGATAAGCACTTTGAGTTCAGGCATGTAAATCATGACAAAACCTTTGCCATTTTGGGTATTTTTGCCCTCTTTCTACCATTTTTGACGGCATCAGATGACTTGCAGCAGTCATTTCGAGCATTTTTATCATTTTTTTTTTTTTTGTGAAATCTGACTACACCAAGTGATACAGAGTAGTTTGAGATGGTAAGAAAAGGTCTGACAGTGATTTTGACTTCAAGTATGCAAATCGAGGTAAAACTTCCATCATTTTGAGCTCTTTTGTCCTCTTTCTACTAAATCTGACTGCACTAAGTAATTTGGTGTGGTCCAAAATGATAACAAGAGGTCTGACGATAATTTTGACTTCAGGTGTACAAATCAAGGCAAAACCCTATTATTCTTAATTTTTTTTGGTCTTTTTCTTCTGAATTTATTTGCACCAGATGATTTAGAGCAGTCTGAAATGGTGAGATAATGTTCCCTAATAATTTTACCCTTTGGCATGCAAATTGAGGTAGGACCCTTGTCATTTCTAGCTATTTGTCTCTCTTTTTATCAAATCACTTGGTGATTCAAGCAGTTTGAAATGGTAAGAAGATGCGATATTGTAATGTTGGCATTTGCATGCAAATCGACACAAAAATTTTAAAATTTTAAAATAATTCTCTAGCATTTTTTTGCACCAACGTTGGGGAACTACGTGCATGTACACACAGGCATACACATGAGCCAAGCGAAATGATGTCATTTTGATTTTGTTAAAAAATATAAAAAAATATTTAAAATAAAGCACTCACTTGCACACTTAATGAAACAGCATCGTTTGGTTATATTTTAAAATGAAAAAAATATATGTATATACTAGATGGGACAAAACGATGCCATTTTGGCTTCATCCCCCACTTCTTTCTTCCTCGATTGCTCCGACAGCCCCGCTCATTGGAGCCACCATTTTTTGTGGCAGAGGGGGCCCCTCCCCCTTTTTTCTCTTCTTTCCTCCCCCTCTCCTCTGCCACACCCAAGAGTATTCCACCCATGATTCCTCTATCTCTCCTGTACATTTCCTCCATGACGACACCTTTTGCCTCTACTGCAGCATTGCACCCTTTTTAAAAAAAAAAAAAATTTAATTTTTTTTATCCCCCCTCTTCACCTCTCGCTTTCGATCCCATCTATTTAAGGCCCTAAAGGTGGGGGGGGGGGGGGCAAGCATCATTCTCTCTCTCTCACAAATTTCTCACTTCTCTTCTCTTTCTCTCTCTCTCTCTCTCTCTCTCTCTCTCCTCTCTCTCTCTCTCTCTCTCTCTCTCTTCCTCTCTCTTTCTTCTTCTTCTTCTTCTCCCATCTTCTCCTTCTTCCCTCTTCTTCTCTGTTGTTCCACTATTCCATCAGGGTGTGTGTGTGTGTGCACATGCATATATTTGATGTGTGAAGTTGAGTATGAGAATGTGTGTGTATGCATACATGTATGGTCATATATATGCATGCATGATGGTGTGAATGTGGGTGTGTGTGTCTATATATATATATATATATATATATATATATATATATATATATATTTTTGTGTAAATAGTGTCTAGAGGTGAGTGTGAGTGTGTGTGTGTGTGTGTGTGTGTGTATGTATTGATACACCCAAAATTGATAAAAACACTCATAGGGTTGGACAATTATAAGAAAAACATTTTATGTTTCACGTAATCGCTCTTAAATTACCTATAACTCCCCTAAGCTTAGTGGTACGGTTACAAGATAGCAACTATTGATGTCTTGCTTAACCTCCCTTAAGTTACCTATAAATCCCTAAGCATAATGGCACACTCATGAAAAATTGGATCAATGAAGGGTCAACCTCCACCACTATAAAAAGGGACTTGGAGAAGAGGTAAGACATCTCACTCATACTCACTCTTTCTACTATTGCATATTAAAGCCTCTCATTAGTCTCTTACTTAGGCATCGTAGTGATCCACCGGAGTACATCCCAGGTCCTCCAAGCCATTCTTGTTTGTTTCTTTTTATGTGATCGCAATCAAGGAATGACTCGTGAAGGTCGTTCGATTTTTAAGCAGCAACAGTTGGTGTCGTTTGTGGGAATTTTTTTAAGAGGGCTTTCCAATCGTTGATTATGGCTACATTACACAATTCAAAGTCAAAACCAGCAATGGGTGCCCAATAACCCCAATCCATACATTATGCACCAAGTGACAATTCCAATGTGATGAGAATTGAATTCCTTGCATTTCAAAAAAGGATAGAGGACATGTTCACTATGATCTTGTAGCAGAAAAGGGATCATAAGGAACCTGCTCCTCATCCAAACCGAGTAGAACCCTAGTCAAATGAGAAAGTTTTAGTTCCACCAGAAGTCACTGATAAGGCTTTTGATCCAGCAAAGAAGTTTTAGAGGACGTGAATAGCGTGGGTATTTATGAGCAGCAATGTTGGAATTTGTGTATTCCCAAGAGGGAGGGTTAATTGGAATTTAAAAACCTCTTCCTAGGTTAAATCAGATATCATCAGTATTTCGCAACCTAGAGTCTTTCTAAACAAATACCAATACCTACAAGAAATTAACTGAGCAAATAATCAAAGCAAGTATGTCAAGCTCTGTTTTTTAATCATTCACAATACTAAAACATAAACATTCAAATGCAAAAACTTAAATTGCGGAAATTAAAATCAGGCACAAGAAATGTTATTGGGATTCGGCCAATACTGCTTACGTCCCCGCCTCAAACTCACAAGTAAGAGGATTCCACTAAGGCTCACTTAATGGGTAGAGCGACATCTATTACAACACCTTACCAAGTTGGTGCACCTAATTCTCTTAACTGGGTCTAAACCAGTTTGATGCTCACCTAACCGAGACTGAGCAATTCGGAACTATTCACAGGGCTAGTCTCCCTCTTCCGACAATCCATCGGGAATACAATAGATAATCAAATAATTTTTGTGTGCAAACAAATGCTTCTTACATTAGGCAGATATGTACCAATACAACCAATCTAATCAATGCACTTACAGATGATGTGATCTTAAGCTCAAGTGAGATTTTGTTAACCAATGTGTTAACTCTCAACAATATGTGTATTAATATGTATATGTGAGAGTGAGACCTTTAATTTCAAGATAATATATTTGAAATATGAATATTCAAATAATATCTACAACCCTAAGCAAATATCTCAACAATTTTTTATAAAATATTAAGCACAATAGATATTCAGGTTTAAGCTTGCAGGTTATCTAAATATCAAAAGTAATATGCAAGCTTCTGAAAGTTGCAATAAGGATGCAAGTTCTTAAGCAAATGTAGAGATTTCCCAAGATATATTTATGAATGAAATATAATGGGAAAACTTTAGCTAACTCTCAAAAGACAATATCAAACAATGCAAGTATGAAAGAGCTGTTAGCTTGCAAAATGAATGTGAAGAACAAAATGATCTCTCTCAAAAATATGTAATTAAATGAGTATGAGAAAGATATTTTAGCAATATTCTTGTAAAAGGTGGGAGTATGAAGGATTTAGCCCAATAAAATTTTCAAAGAAAAATTTGCTAATCGATATGCTAATCTCACACTAATTTTAGAAAATGAGGAGGTATATATAGTTTTCTCCAAAAATATAACCGTTGGGGACATCAAATACATTTTAGGAATTGTTTAATTATGTTTAATAAATATTAACCTTATTTAACTGCGGTAAAAATTTTTCCAATCCTAGAGGTTCAGTTGACCAAGGACAAGGTTCGGTTGACCACTTTAATAAGTTCGGTCGACCAAGGAAATTTTGAACTGTAGGTTTGGTCGACCATCTCAGAGCGATTTTGAACCCTTCATGGGTTCGATCGACCAAGACAAAGATCAGTCGGCTACTCATCTAAGTTCGGTCAACCCAAGCTAACTCGAACTACACATTTGGTCAACTAAGTTGTTAGGGGGTCAGACACTTTATGGTTCGGTCGACCTAGGATGATACGTTCAAAACAGAACGGTCAACTGAGCGAAGTCAACATGTTGACTTCTGGTCAGTTCTGTCTACCGAGGAATTTATACTGCCAAGGGTTCGGTCTACCGAGACCACTAACTTTGTGCTTTTAAGTTCTGTTTGGCCTCAAAGTTTTGTCCCTATAATTATAAGTGTGATATTTGATCTTTTAGAGATTTTTCATTATGCGCGTAGGGTCCTAAGATCAACCTATGGTCATTGAGCTTATTCAACCTATCATGCATGCGATGCATTAATTATTACAGACCATATTACAAACCCAAAAAATTATAAACTAAATGCAATACAATAAAATGTCTTCTTCTTGATCTTTTGCTCTTCACTTCATGGAGTACGCCAGGTGTATGTGTATTAAGATCCGTCTTGGCCTCCATTTTCCCTGTCCCTTATATGTGATCTCAAATATGGACATGTTCACATGCTAAATACACACATAAGTTCACTGTGTTTCATCAGCATCAAAATAGAGATCGGACTTAAAAAGTCAACAAGCGGTCACACGAATTAGAAGAAAAATTCAAAAAATTGTTCAACTGGAGAAAATAATAAAGGAAGCTCGCAACAACCCTTTTACTGGGGAGTCCTCAGTCAAATATTCAAATCCACCTTTCACTAAAGAGGTAATGGATGTTCCCCTACCTAGTAAGTTTAAAATGCTAAATATAGAAGGGTACAATGACTTGTCCAATCTTGTTGATCACTTGGACACCTTTAGAGTACTGATGCAATTGTAAGGCGCACCAGATGCAATCATATGTCAAGCATTTGTAGCCACTCTAAAAGGGAATGTCAAGGTGTGGAATCGAACCTTGAAACCTAGTTCCATTGGATCTTTTTTTCCAAAATGGAGTAGAAGTTTGCTTGACACTTCATCACCAGTCGAAAGATAGCAAAATCTTTGGCCCATATGATAAGATTTGGTTGAGGAGAAAAGGGAAACATTAAAGAACTTTATGCATCGTTTCGTTAACACAACCCTGAAGATTTGAAACTTTGATCACGGACTAGCAGTAGCAGCCCTGACAATGACTCTCCAACCAAGGAATTTCCTAAATTCATTAGGAAAGAAGCCCCCGATCAATATGGGAGAGCTGATTGCATGTGTCCAGAAATGCATCAACCTAGAAAAGGTGATGACCATAAGAAAGAGTTGAATCGATCCAATTGATGAGCACAACTCATAAGGATTGAAGATTGGCCCAACTGATAAGCATCACTCATGAGGCTAAAAGACTAGCCCACTTTATGAGCATAGCTCATGAGGCCCGAAAAACTGGCCCAACTGATGAGCACAGCTCATGAGGCACGAAAAACTAGACTAACTAATGAGAATAGCTCATGAGGCTTGAAGAACTGGCCTAAGTAATGAGTATAGCTTATGAGGCCCAAAAACTAGCCCAACTAATGAGAACGACTCATAAGACCCAAAAAACTAGCCCAACTGAAGAGCACAACTCATGAGGCTCGAAGAATAACCTGAATTTATGAGCATAGCTCATAAGGCAACAAAGGAGTGAGCATAACTCACCCATAATGGCCCATCTGATGAGCAAATTTCATGAGACAACAATGAAGTGAGCACGACTCACCCACAACAGCCCATTTGATGAGTACAACTCATGAGAAACAAAGGAGTGGGCACAACCAACCCATAATGGTCCATCTGATAAGCATACCTTATAATGCCCTGAAAAATTGTCCACTTGATGAACACGACTCATAGGGCACAAAGGAGTGAGCACGACTCACCTATAATGCCCCACGTAACAAGTATTGCTCGGATAAGGTCAAACTGGTCATAATACGCTTTTTGTAGCATACTTTTTGACTTGGATTGAGCCGAGTAATGTAGAAGTCGACTCGAAGTGAGCCCAAAAGTAAGCGTATCATCTCAAATCGAGCCGATTGAGCTAAATCACTCAGGGTCCAATTCAAATTACAACTCTCGAATCAAAGAAATTTATTTCAAATATTTGAGAGTGTTGGAAGGCAACTTATACACCCAAAATTGATAGGAACGCATAGGGCTAGGCAATTATAAGACAAACATTTTATGTCTCACGTAACCACCTTTAAGTTACCTATAACCCCCCTAAGTTTAATGGTATGGTTACAAGATAGCTACTATTGATGTCTTGCATAACCTCCCTTAAGTTACCTATAACCCCCTAAGCACTAAAGCACATTCACTAATAACCAGATCAATGAAGGGTCAACATCCACCACTATAAAAAGGGACTTGGACAAGAGGTAAGGTATCTCACTCATACTTACTCTTTCTATTGTTGCAATAATTAAAAACCTCTCATTAGTCCCTTAATTAGGCATCAGAGTGATCCCCCGGAGTACATTCCGGGTCCTCCAAGTTATTCTTATTTGTTTCTTTTCAGGTGGTCGTGATCAAGGAACGATTCATGAAGGTTGTTTGATTTTCAAGCAACAACATGTATATATAATATGTATATATCAAATATATTATGTTTATATTTATATGTGTGTGTGTGTGAGAGAGAGAGAGAGAGAGAGAGAGAGAGAGAGAGAGAGAGAGAGAGAGAGAGAGAGAGAGATTTATGTCTATATTAGAGTATGTACATTACATCTGTGTGTATATACCTAAAATTCACATGTACATGTTTACATGTGAAAATATGTGTGTGTGTGTGTGTGATTTATGTCTATATTAGAATATGTACATTACATCTGTGTGTAAATATCTAAAATTCACATGTACATGTTTGCATGTGAAAATATGGGTGTGTGTGTGTGTGTGTTTGTATATATATTTTCTATAAGTAAATTTACATATATGAACTTTGTACAATATGTATGTATGCATCAATAAATGTTATCTGTGTATTGGTGTGTGGGTAATTGTGTGTATATTATTACATGTGTAGTGATTCCAAAAATTAATTAATTAATTATTATTAATTAAATAATATAATATAATAATATATTAATATAATACAATATATTAATATTATAATATATATATATATAAACAATCCAGATTGAATTTGTTATACAAAGAGCCCCCTATTCTCCTCTCTCTCTCTCTCTCTCTCTCTCTCTCTCTCTCTCTCTCTCTCCTCACTCTCTCTCTCTCTCTCTAAGATTTATCTCCATCTGTAATCCAAATCGAAAAACAAACACCACCACAAGGTCCTAACTTCGATCCTCGTCATTTTAATCGGAGCATATTCTTGGTTTGGGGATCCTAGGCACCACTCCAAAGTTAAGGTAAGAAAAAATGAATTATGTTTGCTGTTTTAAAATTTAACCAGTTAACGAGAGTGTGAGAGTCTAGGGATGTTAGGATAGTAATTATTCTGGGATTTAGTTAATTAAACTTAAATATATGATTAGGATCCTTGCAGGCACATTCTCAGTAATTAGGAAAGAAGATAAATTATGTCAGGTATTTTGAAAAAGAAATTTACTAGTTAAAATGCACTATTTGATTTCAGAAATTATATGTATGATTTTTCTGGATAATCAGGTATACAAAAATGGTGTTTATAATTTAATGTGTATTTTGGGAAACCAGGTGTTAGAGTTGTGTAAACCCTAGAAGTTGATTTAATATTATTTTTCGGCAAAATATATTCTTCCCAAGCAGTTAGAATACTATAGAGTAATGCTCACTTGTGTGGCATGAGTATGAATATTTTATAGTACATATGTAAGTCGACTAGATTATTTTATAATTACACAGAACAAGTACGGTTTGATAATGATTTTTAGAAAATGCTATAAACGTTACAGAAATTATGATATTGTTCAATATAATATGACAATTTAGCCGACCTAGTGTCGTGACAGTTTAGTTGGCCCAATACTGTGATAGTTCAGCCGACCTAGTACTGTGATAGTTCAGTCGACTTTATGTCGTGATCAATTATGACATAACAGTTTATTCAGAAATTATGATAAAACAGTTCATTCAGAAATTATGATATGACAGTTTATTCAAAAATTATGATATAATAGTTTTTAAGCATAAATATGAAAACGAGATATTTTATAGTTATACTATGTATTATATGGTAGCAAAACCCTAATGGATTAGTTTAAATTCAGAGTACGGTACCGTAGCTGTTATTACATATTAGTGCCACCACATGTCTCAGATATAGTGTTGGTGTATGGTAGACAATTGGGCCATTAAAGAGTAGTATATCCCTTCTGACAATCCGGACCAGATTGGGGTGGCCAATCGTGCTTACAGACGAGTCAGTTTTGACTTAACAGGGTCAGCCAGCCAATATTAAGTCTCGCCTACAAGCTGCACAACCCAATCATGTGGGGGTAATATATGATATCAGTTAGCTAAATCCATCTAATGGAAAATTTCAGTATTATACAGACATAATAGAGAATTTACATGTATATAGAAACTTATTATGTTAGAGTAAGCTTATGTTGACATATGATTTTACCAAACTTATATAAGTATAAGTACATATTTACATGATTTATCAGTTACAGTTAATTATGTTACAGTCAATTATTTACAATTTATGTTTATAACACACTAGAACTCATGTTGCCACACACTGATGATAATCTATCCCATCTTACTTAGAGATATCTCACCCAAGAATTTAAACATTTTAGGAAACCCAGACAGTCGTGTAAAGTGAGCTCCAAGGTAGAGGAGGCCTTGGTACTATAGTATCAAGGTCACTATTTTGAGTTGGGGAATATGTTTTGTGTAAACCCTAGGATATTTTTTGGATTTTTGGGGACATGTATGTATATTTATGGAGACAGTAGAACTCTGATATTGTATATGAGGTTCAGGTACATTATGTTTTCCACTGCATGAATAGTATGTATTTAAGAACAGTGATGTGATTGGTGTAATCCCAAGAGGGGGGTGAATTGGAGATTTTAAGATTTTCTTCATAGGTTAATTAAACTAGTAGCAGTATATCACAACCTAGGGTCTTTCTAAACACGTATTAAAATTTGCAGAAAGATAAACAAATGAATAAACTGCATAATGAATTGAGTTGCAATATTTTCCCAACAATCACAAATCAGAAGCTATAGATTTATGTAGTATTCAGCAGATAAAAGTAATCAAGCAAATAGCAGATTATAAAGTAAGTAAAATACAAGTGATACCAGAAATGTTATCAAGGTTCGGCAATTGTGTCTACGTCCCAACCTCTAGTTCACAAGCCTGAGGATTTCACTAATGCTTACTTGCGGGTGGTGTGACACCGGTTACAATACTCTTTCCTTACTGGGCAAGGGAAACCCTAGGTAAGATTAATAGGGCTAACCCCAACCTTTACAACCTAATCCTTACGGGGTAGATCAACACCCCCTCAAGCCACGCCTGGAATACAATCAACAAGTATAAATTTGTGTACAAATAAATTGCTTCTATACTAAGCAGAGGATGTGCAACAATAAAATTAATGCACTCACAAATGATAAGAATTTGTCCTCAAGTGAGATTTGGTTAAACAGTGTATCAACTCACAACAATATGTATATCTATATGTATATGTGTGAGTGAGTGAGATCTTTGATTCTAGATGGTTTATTCACAATATGAATGATCAAAGAATCTTAACCACCCTAAGCAAATATCTCAATAAAAAACTTTTCAAATATGATGCACAATAGATATTAGGGTTTCAGCTTGCAAAAGTTAATATACAAGCTTCTGAATCTTGCAATATGGATGGTAAGATTCACAAGCAAAGACTAGCTTTTCCCAAACAATATTTATCGATAAAATATAATTGGAAAAACCTCAACTTACTCTCAAAAATCAATATAAGACAATGCAAGTGTGAGAGAGTAGTAAGCTTCAAAATAATGTATGATAATGCATACAACAATAAGAATCAAGCTCCTTTCAACTTGCAATTGATTTGCAAATAAGGAGTATAAAGAAGAAGTACTCTCTGCTTTAAAAATAATTTAAGCAAGTAGGGATATAAAAGAGTATGAAAAACTATGCTTAAAAATATGGAGTATGAGCAAATGAGAGTATAAAAATTTGAGAGAATTTTTTACTAATCAATTTGCTAATCCCTTGCTAATCAAAGCAAATGAAGGGGTATTTATAGAATAACTTCAAAAAATAGCTGTTGGAGACACATTAGGTATTTTGAAAACATTTAATTAAATTTTTAACACCAACTACCGCAGTTAAACTTACCGAACCTGAGAGGTTTGATTGACCAAGGAGTTGGCTAGTCGACCATCCAAGTCAGGGATTTTAGTTTTTAGGCTTTACTTGGTTGACCAATGCTAATGGGATGATCGACCAAAGGAAAGGCGATCTGAAACCTTTTGAGGGTTTGGTCGACCAAGGAAAAAATTCGGTTGACCATTCAAGAGGTTCGGTCGACCAAGGTGATTTTGAACTAGAACGCTAGTCAATCAAGGGCAATGAAAAGTCAAATTTATTGAGGCCGGTCGACCAAAGACGGAATGTGCATTTTAGGTTGGTTGGCCGAGCCATAAATAAACTCAGGAAATTTGGACGGTTGACGAAGGCTATTTAAGCCTTCAAGGGTCGGTCAATCAAGTCCTTTTGAAAAATCAAGGTATGTCATGTTTTGGACCTAAACAGTTAGCATTTTAACTTAGTTGATTTTTCATGAAATGATAGGGGACCTAAAGTCAGTCTATGGCCAAGGCTTCTTAATTAAGTCTTTGTAAAATTAATTTTCTAGCCCTGTTTTGTTCCATAAACACTTTCAACCCTATGTGAATAAGTTATGGCATTTTACCTAGAAAGGTTTTGGAACCTAATCGTCAATTATAATTTATCCCTATCATGCATGCATATCATTATTACAAATCAATTAAATTATTACAGACCCAAAAATTAAATGCAATATAAATAAAGATAAACATGTCTTCTTCTTTGCTCTTCATATTCCCTATGGAATACGCCAAGAGTATGTGCTCTTTAAGTTCCTTCTAACTTCCATTCCCTTTATCACATGTGCAAGTAAGATATAGACCTGTTCAAATATTAAATGCACACATGAGATACATGTGTTTTGTTAGCATCAAAACGAATATTGGACTCAAAAAGTCAACAAACAGGTTACCTCGGTACCCCACTTTGGGTCCGAGTTAACATTGTAGATATTATTATTATTGGTATCAGAGCATATTTTTAGCAGAATTCACAAGATCATTACAGTTTGATATCAGAATAGATTTATTTTATATATATATATAAGATGGATAGTCAGGTCGCTACAATATGTATATATGTCAATATAAGTAAATTGGGATAAGCATATTACTAGTTATGGGTGGGTTGGTACATGTATTCATGTGTTTTATTTACCCTTTTCATTATTGGAGAATATGAAAGATCTTAAAAAATTGGGAGCTTTTATTTCTTGGTTCTCAAAGTTTGTTTCTATTTTATGATGGGATAAAAGAAAGGATTTTATTTTATAAGGTCTTCCTCTCCTTATCCCTAGGCACGATAGGGTTTTTAACACTCGAGAATTATGGCTTTGACCAATAGATTTAGACTGAACGAACCATTTTTATTTATTTATTGTCAAAGTTTTCCTTTTTCCAATATATATATATATATATATATATATATATATATATATATATATTTCAAGGCCAATGATGAAATCCTAGCCTTTTATAAAACTCACGCACTTCAGCACATTTTTTAAACTTAAAACTTTCATTTTCAAATTTGCTCTTTTCATTCTACATTTTCAAATATTGATAATACAAGTCTGGTCCTCTATTCTAAAACTTTTGTTTTTTAGGTCGACAATACAAATCCGACATTTTCAAACCAACTATTTTCTCCACCTGTCATCCATCACCATCCTCACCATCATGTTTTCATCAAGACTAGTTTTGAGGTCAACCCCTTTTAGAGCAATGCTCTAAGCTTTTCAAAGTCATGTTGGAGTACTTGGACAGTTATTCAATCACTGAAGGACCAAAAGAGGTATTTTATCTTTCATTTTTTATTTCTCTTCTTTTTAAAAACAAGACATACGTAATTGTAGTAACCATTTTACAAAATGGTGTCATTAGGAGTGCTGAAAGACTAATCATTACTAATAAGATTGACTAATCACCTAACTCTACTCATAAATGCACTCTTGAATTCTAAATCTAGTTTTCGAAAAAAAAAAATTTACTTTCTCGATGCTTTCAAAAAAAATAAGGTGGTGACTCCGTGTTTTAACTATTTTTACCCCTTTTTCATCAAAAATTTTTTTTTTCTCGTTTGGGGATTGTCATTCCCTCTTTATCAGCACCTTGGACGGAATCCGAAGTTAATAGCTTGGTGATTCCACTAGGGACTACTTAGAGAATCGAGTCATTTTTCTGAAGATCATTTTGATCCTTAAAAGAGTCAAAGAGATTGCAAATATAGGTCATAGCTATAGTCGCAAGTCTCCCTTTCTTGACCTTAACCTCCCCTTAACCTCCCTTTAGATGAGCATCATTCAACTTAAATATCTTTATAAATTTTACAGTCATGATCTTTTACAAGGAAGGTTGCAACCCTTCGTTATTCTTTTCAAGTTCTTTTTACTAGCTCTCTTTACTACTAGAAAAACTCTCTTGCTTATCTTGTTAGGGTATCTCAGACCCCATCATTCATCTTTCTTAATGTATAATAAGTCTTATAATAAAAAAAAAGTGGCCCAAAACCTTTATTTAAAAGGAAATAATTATGATTCCCATTTACATTTTAAGGCCTACGTCATACAAGCTTCCATTTTACTTTGAATAGAAAGAAAATAGAATCAAATTCCAACTTAATAATTCCACTAAAAAAACTAACTAAATAAAGAGTTCATTTCTATCAAAGCCCATCATCATTAGATTTTTCCTTTTAGGCATTTGCTTTGGCAACTTGAAATCTCACATTCAACCTCTTCCATTATATGCGAGCTGATCTACAAACAATCTAGTGGGGGCTTTAAGCCCCACAAGAACCAAAAACTAAAAACAAAACAAAAGCACCTTTGTATTTGTGTGTGTGTGTGTGTATATAAGCCCTAGATTTTAAAACCCACTCACACTTACAATTTTATATACCTCCACTAAAATTGAAACATCTCTAAGTTCGAAAATAAACTTTGGAAACAACTAAACATTTGGTACCTTAAGTTTCGAGTTTTAAATTTAGAATTTTTTTTTTAATATTAAATCTATAAAGTACAGAATAAAATTATATTAAATTTCATCTAAATGCATATCAATTCAAATTTAAAAGTCAAAATTCAAGTTACCAAACACAACTTGAGAGGTTTTTTTTTTTTTTTTTTTTTTTTTTTTTAAAATTTATTACTTAATTCAATGAGACAAAGTTTTTTCTTTGCTAGGCTTGATGAGAGATAGTTGGACGAATGATTATTAAGTTTCATTTTCATTTTTATAATTTTTTACAAGACCACCAAAAAATACTTAATATATATATATATATATATGATAATTATTAAATAAAAAAAAAGGCAGTCTAACGAGTCCGAGGACGGGGTGGACCACAATGAGTCTATAGTACGCAACCTTACCTTACATTTTTGCAAGAGGTTGTTTCCATACTTCAAACTCATGATCTCCAGGTCACATGGCGACAACCTTACCGTTATGCCTAAGCTCTCCTTCATATATGATAATTCTTGCAAAAAAAAGATCTTTATTATCCCTATCTCCTAATTTAAATGAGTAGATTCTTTGCTCCACAAAACAACAACAAAATTTAGTTCTATTAATAAAAATTAGAAATAATAGAGGTAGGGATAAGATGCTAACCTAATAATCCATAAATTTATAATTTCTCAAACCATTATGAATAATTTTTTAGGGCAAATAATTTTTATGATAATCCATGAATAGCATAATTAAAGCTTTTATTATTTTTAGTGGATTTCAAGTTTAACTTAGTCAAAAAATACTAAAAACAATAAAAATTATTATAATGTTGTAAATGAAATAAAGAGAGAATTATAGAAAAATTAAAGTGAAGAAATTTGAAGTTATAGAAATTCAGCAGTCTAGTTCTTCTAGAACTAAATGTTGCTAATCATCTTTTTTTTTTTTTTTTTTTATCCATTTTCGTTGTAAAACATGTTCTTATATAGGCAAAAATTATATTGGCATCCCAAAGCTCAATTCCATAATGAACCATTATGTGGGCATTGTGACTCCTCGATTTTCCTACTATTTTTTTTTATACATATTAATCCATAATACTCAAACATCGGCCATCAAAAACTCTGATACCATTTAAACATAACCCGACTCGAAGTGAGATACCAAGTGATCATTTCTTCATATAAATACATACCTAACAGCGGAAGTCCATATATATATACCACCCAGAATACAATTAACCATAGTACTAAACATCCATATACATATATTTATACATATCCAACACATCCCCAAAAATCAACCAACAACTCTAGGGGAATCATACATCCCTAACTCAAAACATTCACCCTGCCTATTAGGGTACCAGCTTCCCTCTATCTCGAAGCTTTATCTCTTGGTCTTTCACGGTTCCCTAAAATATTTATATATTTGGGCAAGACATATATCAGTAAGACGAAATAAATTATTTATAGTATGTGACAATAAGAGTTTTGTTATATCATAATAATCTCATTTTATTGATAATACCATCTGAGAAAAATATACCATTTATACTCATAATCATATAGATATAAAACACAAGATATAAAACACAAGCTTTTATAAGCTTTAATTTTATTTTTCAACT
The DNA here is from genome assembly GCF_029873635.1 of Malania oleifera. Lineage (NCBI taxonomy): Eukaryota > Viridiplantae > Streptophyta > Magnoliopsida > Santalales > Ximeniaceae > Malania > Malania oleifera. Next base: position 5,070,949 of record NC_080424.1, read on the forward strand.
CATTCATATGCAACCTATATTTATTAGCGAAAGTTCCCAAGGATAGGGGAGATTACACGCTCATACATGTAACTCCTTTCAGCACTGATATCATTTGTAACCTTACCTGATTAACTTGGGTGAGGCTACAACTGATACTTATCAGGGCACTCACCTTACCCAGTAAGCCCTCGGGCAGAGAGTTTTACTTCACCTTATTTATTTATGTTATTAAACTCTCACTCTTTCTTTCTTTTCATTTCCATTTCATCATCTAACACATGAGTGTCCTCAGTAACCAATACATCTACTTCTGTAACTCATGGTTACCTTGAGGATATTCTCTCCATGCCATGCTTCCCCCCATGGTCGAGGTTGTGCGGCCCAAAGGCTGGATCTAAACCATGGTTGGCCGACTCAGTTAGATCAAAATAAACAATCCATATACTCATCTATAGTAAGAATGGCCTGCCTAACCCTGGTCCGGACTCTAGGAGGCAAAACTACCCTTCTCACTAGCTCATTCAACTACCACGCCACACCCTCCATGAAACTGTGTGGTTGCACTTATCATCCGCTAGCAACAGTACCGTGCTCTATAACAACAACCGTCCATCAGGGTTCTCATTTCCACATTTCATCGTTCACATTTCATATTCTCATTTCAATATTCACATTGCAACAGTCTCGTTGCAATTTTCACATTTTCATATTCACAATTCCAGTATTCACATTTCAACTTTCACAATTGCAGTTGTCACATTGCAATTTTCACATTTCATATTCACATTTCAACATTTTCATTGCAGTATTAACATTGCAATATTCACACTTCAGTATTTATATCTCATCTCATAATGGTATATATCACATTTCAATATTTTCAACATTTTCTGTTTCTTTCTCATCTTTTCAATACACATTCCATTCTCATAATAGTACATATATCTCATTTCACGAATTTCCACATTTTTCAATAAAACATATTATATCCTCATATTTTCCCATTTATCATAGAAAACATTTCTATAATCATATTTCATATTCCAAAACATCACAATTCAGTATTACTCATATGCCACACAATTTTATCTAATATTCGTATCATAATAATTTCGAGAAAAATATCATATTCTCATTTTCATATAATAATTCAACCAGAAATTCTCAAAATGATTGTTATAATTTATTCCCCTTATATAACTTATTAAGAGGTCCGTTAAAACCCCAAATCCTACACCCGCGGCATCTGAAACTCAAAACCCTAAAAATCACATTTTTCCCAGATTAATCAACTCATATTCTAGAATAATTCTCATTTAACACTTCCTAGGTTCCGAATACTCCAAATAACCCATTAAACTCTAAAATACTTTACTTACCCTGATTTTGGGATGGCGCCCTAGAACTTCAAATTGAAAATCTGCTCTGGCTAAATTGTAGAGAATTTCCCCACGAACCTCATGGCGATTCCTAATCGTTAATCTAGGCTATAACGAAATCAAAATTGGAGAGAGAGAGAGAGAGAGAGAGAGAGAGAGAGAGAGAGAGAGAGAGAGAGAGAGGGCGAGAGGAGAGAGAGATTCATGCTGAAAAATGAAAGTTTCACTATTTATAGGTCGGCATTCGTCGACGAGTTCAAGTGATTCGTTGACGAGCCCATGAAGGCACTTCGTCGACGAGGAGGCTGATTCATCGATGAACATGAAATTCCATAGACTCTCGGTATCTTCTCGTTGACGAGACACGTGTATTTTGTTAATAAGACCTAGAAGGATATTTGTCAACTACAACGCTGGGTTCGTCGACGAATCCCTGCTGATCCCTTTTTTCCTTTTTCCTTCTCTTTCATTTCTCTTCTTTTATTACTTACACTAAATGAATTTTTTTTTTTTTGAGTCTCTACAGGCATACCAAATCCTATTCTCAAGATAGTCATCTATATGTATAATATACATGTTTTACAACACTTCCCCTTAGATGACTATACACTATGAATATGCCTTGTTAAAATCTTCACTAAGGAAAACCCTGTGGGACAAAACCTTAACGAAGGAAAAAGAGTACAGTATTCATACTTCCCTTCAAAAATATAATCAATTAAAAAATGTCCTTAAGTTGTCGCATTCCAATGTTATGTACATACTTTTTGAAAATTGAAGTTGGCAATACTTTTGTGAATAGATCTGCTGAGTTGTCACTTGAACTAATTTTGCAAGTGTCAACATCTCCTTTCTTCAGAAGTTCATGAGTGTAAAAGAACAAATATGTTTAGTTCTATCACCTTTTATGTACCCACCTTTGATTTGTGCAATACATGCTGCATTGTCCTCATACAATATTGTTGGCTTGTCATTCTCTAGTGATAATCCACTTGTCCCTTTAATGTGTTGGATTATAGTTTTTAACCATACACATTCATGACTTGCTTCGTGAACTGCTAATATTTCTAAATGGTTTGAAGAGGTAGTAGTGATCGTTTGGTTTATAGATCATCATGAGATAGCAGTATCACCACTATAAAAATATAGCCTGTTTGTGATCGAACTTTATGAGGATCAGAAAGATATCCAGCATCAGCATATCCTTTTAACATAGACTTTACTCCCTTTGGCTAAAACAAACCCATATCAAATGTGTCGCGAAGATAACGAAGAACATGTTTTACTCCATTCCAATGTCTTTGAGTTGGTGTAAAACTAAACATTGCTAGCAAATTTACAGCAAAAGTTATATCTAGTCTAGTACAATTTGCAAGATACAAGAGTGCTCCAATTGCACTAAGATAGGGTACTTCAGGACCAAGGATTTCTTCATCATCTTCTCGAGGTAAAAAAAAGATCTTTTTCCACATCAAGTGAACGAACAACCATCAGGGAGCTTAATGGATGAGATTTATACATATAAAATTGTTTCAAGATTTTTTCTACATAAGATGATTGATGAATAAGAATTCCACTTGTTAAATGTTCAACTTGAAAACCAAGACAAAATTTTGTCTTCCCAAGATCCTTCATTTCAAATTCTTTCATTAAGTAGTCAGCAGTCGTTGAGATCTCTTCTATAGTTCCTACTATGTTTATAGCATCAACATAAACTGCGACTATAGCAAATCCAGAATTTATCTTCTTGATAAAAACACAAGGACAGATAAGATTATTTTCATATCTAATTTTCAACAAATATTCACTTAGCCAATTGTTCCACATTCGTTCAGATTGCTTCAATCCATACAAGGATCTTTGTAATTTAACAGAATACATTTGCCATTGTTTTGGATTATATGATTTAGGCATTTTAAATCCTTCAGGGATTTTCATATATATATAAGTGTGTGTGTGTGTGTGTGTGTGTGTGTGTGTGTGTCATTATCCAATGAGTCATACAAGTAAGTCGTTACTACGTCCATGAGGCGGATGTCAAGTCCTTCAGAAACCGTTAAGCTAATCAAAAATCTGAAAGTAATTGCATCCATAATAGGGGAATAGGTCTCATTATAATCAATACTAGGCCTTTGTGAGAAATCTTGTGCTACAAATTGTCTTGTATCTCACAATTTCATTCATTTCATTTCTTTTATGTACAAAAACCCATTTATACCCAATAGGTTTGACATTCTCAGGTGTTTGGACTACTGGTCCAAATACCTTACGTTTGGCTAATTAGTCTAACTCGGCCTATATTGCTTCTTTCCATTTTGGCCAATCATTTCGATATTGATATTCTTCTGCAGTTTGAGGTTCAGGATCATTATCATTAATAATTTCTTAAGCAATCGCATATGCAAACACATTGTCAACAACTTCATCTCTTCTCCGCATATTTCCAAATTTTAATGAGATCTGTTGACTTTTTTAGTCCGATCCCTAGTTTTGATTATGACAACCCGCAAGTTACTTATGTGTGTATTCAGTGCTTGAAGCAGACTTAATACTTTAGCGCACACATAAGGAAGAGGTGGAAGCCAAAAGACCTTAAAGCTCACATCCATTGGCGTTTTCCACGAAAGACAGAAGAGCAAAGAAGAAGATATTTATTCTGATTGTAATTGCACTTTGTTTTAATTTGGTCTATAATAATTGCATGGCACGCATGATGTGGATGTAAGCTTAAAATGACCATAGACTGACCCTAGGGACTAGCACTTTACACAGAAACTCATTTCTTAAATAACTAACTGGTTAGAGTTAAAGATTATGGCTAAAACAAAGTTTACGAAAACTTCAGTTAACCAAAGGTCGAACGTCGACAAGTTTTTGGGCTTAATTAAAAGCCTCAGTCGACCGACCATCACAAGGTCATTTGACCTTGTTCGACCGAATTGAGAAAGTTGACCAAAGTCAAAGTTTCGGTCGACCGAACCCTAAGCAATTCAAAAGCCTCAGTCTACCGAATTGACCAGAAGTCAACATGTTGGCTTCACTCGGTCGACCGTTCTAAAATGAACGTGTCCTTCACGCTCGACTGAACTAACATGTGCCTGACTTAAGCTACTTGGGTCGACCGAACTCTTAGTTCAAATTGGCCATGGTAGACCAAACCTGCAAAGGGTTCGAAATCACCTTGCAACGGTCGACCATATATTCAGTTCAAATGTGCCACAGTCGACCAAACTTAGCAATACCGTCTACCGAACCTTTAATATGGTCGACCAAACCTCTTGGGTTGGTCAATATTTTACGACAAGTAATAAGGGTTATTTTTAACTAAACATGCTTAATCTCTTTCCAAAATACCCAACATGTCCCCAACGGTTATATTTTTGCCCAACTCTATATATACCCCCTCATTACTCATAATTAGTAAGTTGATTAGCTCAAAAACTCTCTCAAATTTTATACTCGAACATATACTCTCTTTATTATTTCTTTTGTTAAATCTTTCAAGAGAGCATTGTCTTAAACATTCCTTGGGCATTTATTTTACAAATCTAAATCATTTGTACTCTTATCTTGCATATATATTTTATATCTTATTTTGAGAGTATTAGCTTAGTTGGGAGTTAATATTTCTTGCTTGTGAATCTTGTACATCCATTGCAAGATTCAAAAGCCCACTTGTTTGTGCTTACAAAAATATTTTTGAATCATAAACCATAGATTCTCTAGCACTTTATTTAAAAAAATATTTTTGGAGGGATTTCTTATTTGGGTTAAAATCTTTGAGCACTTATCATAAACATATTTATACAAAGGTTATTTCATGAGAAAATCACCATACTCACATTGAGCTTATTTTCATATCATACGTGAGTGCATATTGAGCTTATTGGTGTACACATCAGTTTGTTTTAGAAGCAATTTATTTGAACACAAATATTTTGTTGGTTGTATTCTCGATGTGTGGTCCGAAGAGGGAGACTTATCCTATGAAAAATCTCTGACTGGTTTAGACCCGGTTAGGAGAACTAGGTGCACCATCCTATAAAGTGTTGTATTAAATGTCGCTCCACTCGTTAAACGAGCCATAGTGGAATCCTCTTACTTGTGAGCTTGAAGTGGTGACGTAGATAGTATTGGTCAAACCCCGATAACATATTTGGTGTAGCTTTTATTTTTCCACAATTTATTTTCTGCACCTGCATGTTATTATTTATTGCTCTGATAGTTTTACTAATATGCATTGAATGATTGATAATACTAAGATTGGTTTATTAGGTTAAATATTTGTTCAATAGTTCATCTGTGTTATTGGGGAATGCTTAGACAGCCCTAGGTTGTGTTATCTTGTTGTTGGTTAATTGACCTAGGAAGGAAATTTTTTAAATACCCAATTCACTCCCCCCCACCGCTCTTGGGAATACACCAATTCCAACAAGATCTCATAATTTCTCGGTACCGAAAACACTTCTGGTGTTGCTTCTGTGGAAATATGGGATTGTTGATCTATATTTCTTTTAACCGCTTCTTGAGTGTTAATGAACTCTTTCGGAGTGTCACTTTCATTCATTTCTTTTTTCTTTTGAGGAATAGTATCCTTTACACCAATCGGTCTACCACGCTTCTGGCGCATTTTTGATTCATTAGATACTATTCTCATTGGGTGTTCTTTAGGAACAATCAATCTAGTAGAAATATTTGCGGTCGGAACATGTGATTGAGTGACCCTTTTGGTGTCTGTAAAAATATCTGGCAATTGATTTGCAGCATTTTGCAAATGAATTATTCTTTGAACTTCAAGTTCACATTGATTTGTGCGTGTATCAGGATTAGACAAAGTTGGTGCGTTCCAACAAATTTCTTGTATTTTTAATCCTTTACCTTTTCCTTCTCCTAATGATGGGAAAACTGATCATCAAATTGACGATCTAGAAATCTTGCTCTAAAAAGATTACCTGTTAGTGGTTCAAGATATCTAATGATAGAAGAGAATCAAAACCAACATAAATACCAAGCCGACATTGTGGTCCCATCTTACTTCGTTGCACAAGTGCAATAGGAACATATAATGTGCAACCAAAAATTCTAAGATAAGATATATTAGGTTGGTGGTTAAACACAAACTGTGAAGGTGAAAACTTGTGATATGCAATTGGTCAAATTCTAATCAAAGACGCAACATGCACTATAGCATCCCCAAGTAGATGCAGGACGCTTTGATCTTATAAGCATAAGTCTTGCTATAAATTATAAACGCTCAATGAAGGATTATGCTAAACCATTTTGTATATGAACATGTGCAATAGAATGTTCAATACTTATTCCTATTGACATGCAATAGTCATAAAATGTTTTTGAAGAAAATTTACCTACATTATCTAAACGGACAGTCTAAATGGGATGATCAGGAAAATTTGATCTTAACTTTATTATTTGAGTAAGAAATTTAGCAAAAGCAACATTACAAGTTGAAAGTAGACAACAAACATATGACCATTGAGTGGAAGTATCAATTAAAATTATGAAATATCAAAATGGTCCGCAAGATGGACGAATTGGGCCACAAATACTTACTTGTATTCTTTGTAGAAAAGATGGAGACTCTAAAGGTAATTTAGATGGAGAAGGTCTAACAAGTAGTTTTCCTTTTGCACAAGAAATACAAAAATAATCACCAGGTAAAAGAACTTTCTGATCCTTTAATGGATGTACATGTGTATTTTCAATGATTCGTCGCATTATAGTTGAAACAGGATGGCCAAGACGATCATGCCAAAGTATAAAACTTCTAGGTTTTGAGTACTTCCGGTGCATAAAATTTGATTCAACCATCCTAATTTTTGTGAAATATAGGTCAGATGAAAAACTTGAAAATTTTTCCAATATGATCTTCTAGTTTGAAACTGTAAATGTAATTAAAAGATATTTCATATCTCCTTCATTTTTTTATTTCAACATGATATCCATTGGGAAGTATATCTTTAAAACTTAGTAGATTTTTTCGGAATCTACTAGAATATGACGCATCATCAATATACAATTTTGTTCCATTTGAAAACATAATATGAACTCTTCTAGAGCCCTATATTACATTTGCAGAGTCAGATATTGTATTAACATTAATTTCAACTAACGTTAATTGTAAGAAATCTTTTTTAACATAAAGAATTATGTGAGTTGTGCCACTATCCACCAAACACATGCCATCCTTCATTTTATCAAGTTTATTTTGTATGATTTAGTAAATGAAAAATAAAATTTAAGATTTAAGAAAGATAACAAAATATTACCAAGCATATTATATGTAAAAATTTTTAAAATTATAGAAAATATTTTTTTTTCAAAATAACATAAACATGAAGATAATTTAATAGTAGACATTTCCATCTCCAATCAAATGATCAATTTTGCCACTAAGATTCTTAAAAAAAAATTAGAAACATCAAAATTAACATCTAAACGAAACTCATACTTAGCATCAATGGGTTCAGACAAATTCACTTTAACATTTTTCCCTTTTTCCTTTTAACGATGTCTTGTAAAGATCAACTAGGTGTTTAGGAGTGCGACATATTCGAGACCAATGACCTTTTGTTCCACACCTATATTAAATATTGTCATTATTTTGCACTTTGTTATTTTGTTCAGAACTTTCTTTATTCTTTATCCATTTCCTTTAAGTCTTTTTAGTATCTTTGCTTTCAAATTTTGAAGGATGATCATCACGGGTCCAATAATTTTTCCTACCACAACCCCTTTTACCACCACGACCTCGTCCATGACCTTGAGGAAAAGTCACATTCACTTCAGGGAATGGTGTTGAGCCAGTTGGACGAGATTGATGATTTTTCAACAAAAGCTCATTATTTTATTCAGCCACTAGTAAACAAGAAATTAGCTCAGAATATTTTGTAAATCTACGCTCTCGATATTGCTGTTGTAGGAGCACATTCAAGATATGAAAAGTCGAATATGTTTTTTTCTAACATATCATCATCAGTAATTTTTTCTCCACATAACTTTAATTAAAAGCTAATTTTAAACAAGGCTGAATTATATTCACTTACAGTTTTAAAATCTTGCAATCGCAAGTGTATCCAATCATATCAAGCTTTTGGAAGAATTACTATTTTTTTGTGTTTATATATTTCAATTTTCAATTCTTCGTGTAAATGATGTCGAAGGAAAATCATTGTCTTTGCACAATCCTACAGGGATGTTTGATTTCCTTCTTCAATTGTACTACCAAGATTCATAACATTAAGGTGAATCTCAACATCAAGTACCCATGGTAGATAATTTCTTCCAGAAATATCAAGGGCAACGGATTCAAGTTTTGTGAGGTTTAACATCATAAAGTCACTTTGAAAAACAAATAAAAATTCAAAGTTAGGTAAATATTAAAATTAAAATATTCTCACATATATTTCAACATAAGAAAATTTAAGGACACGTATTCAACATAAGAAATATATTTAACACATAAACATAGTTTGATAAAAAAAAAAAAATTAAAGTTATATAGATAACAAATGTTAAAAAAAAAAAAAAACAAAATTCTTACCTTAGAATAATACCAACGAAACTTAAAAAATTCTTCTATACAATTAGAGATTTACTCGTGCTGATAATATGTTGTAAATGAAATAAAGAGAGAATTATAGAAAAATTAAAGTAAAGAAATTTGGAATTATAGAAATTTAGCAGTCTAATTCTTTAGGAGTTAGATGTTGTTAATCATCTTTTTTTATCTATTTTGATTGTAAAACATATCGCAAAGATCATATTAGTATCTTAAAAGTGAATTCCATAATGAAACATTATATGGCATGCCAAATCCTATTCTCAAAACATGTCATTCACGTGTATACTATATAAGTTTTACAACATATACTAATTAATTAGTTAATAGTAAAGAAATCTAGTGGGGATATTGGGGATGATGCGGTTGGGCAAGTTGGGAGGTGATACGGAATCCATGCATGCTTTATAGGGTGAGTAGGTCTCAGCTGTCCGTTGCGCACTGGGAGGGTCCATCCCCAACCACTTGATGCGTTGACGTGACCTTCGATTCCAACTTTAATGTGTGGGGTCGCCTCTCTTCCCCATCTCTCCTCTCCATTCTCTTTTATTTTTAATTTTTAATGTCTATTCATTTTATTCTACTTGATTTATTTTATTTTTATTTTTTAAACTTGTAATAGTGACCTTTTTAGGAATGATAAAAACTGTTAGACGTTTTGAATTTGAATCTCGAAAGAAATGAAAAGTTCCATAAAATAAAAGAAATGCTACATTTGATTTTATAGTTTTAAACTCGGAATAAGTAAATATTTATAAAATAAAATAATAGGATTGTAAACGAATCAAACCGCTCATGAGCGACTTGGGAATACGGCTCGGTAAGGGCACATTTAAACATGTCTATTATCTAAATGAGTGTGTTTTAAGCATAATTTTTAGGCTTGATTTGTAAACAGACCAAACGTGGGTACAACCGGATTCAGCTCATTTCGACTCGTAAACGACTCAATAACGGGTTCTAATGTGCTCTTTTGTTAGGTTCATTAAGGAGTTTGGAAATGAGTTCGTTAATAGGCTCGTTAAATTGGTCAAATCCTAAGGATCCTCACCGACTCAATTGCTCAAAGAAGAAAGGTGCAAATCTCAATTCAAACAAAATAGGTGTATGAAACTATTATCATTAAGTTATCTATAAAATTTTAGCCTGAGTTTGAGCCCGCAAATGACTCAAAGCTGAGGTCAAGGTTGAGCCAATGTTTTTAATCTCGAGTCGAGTTCAAACTTGACTTTCCGAAGAGAGAATATTGTGTGAGGTCACATTGTTCGTGTAGTGCAAATATTTAGCATATTTTATCATTTAAAAGCATAAATTTCTGAATTTGAATTTATATTTGTGGGAATTTGAGTAAAGGATAGTGCAAAATTGTATTAAACTTTTTTTTAAACCCACAAAAATTAAAATTTTCGTCTCAAGAATTTAAACAAATAAATCATATCTTAAATTTTTGTTATTTATTAATTTGTGAAACGTAATTACGTCGACCGGTTTGATTAATTCGTTAATTAACTGAAAAAATTCAGTTAAGAAATCTCATTCACCGAGCGGACTAAAATTTTATATTTAACCAAACTTAAAATCAACCGAATCGAATTTCGATTAAATCAGTTAATCGATTTAATATTTTAATATATATTAATATATATAATTATTCATTTTTAATTATTAATTTATACTATTTGATTAACCCAATTATCTGAATCTAAAAATTAAATTAAAAATTAAAAACTGAAATTAAATAAAAAAAATAGAACCAAATAAAAACCAATTGAATTTACCTGACTAATATGATTTTAAAATAATTAAGCCCACCCCAACTATTTAATATGTTATGCGTAGTAAGCTAACAAATGATGGCATGTTTTAAAATGTGGATGTTGGACCACAAGGAGGTCCAGTTCATTGTAGCAGTCTTATTTCTATTGTACAAAATGATTGGAGAATTGACCAATTGCTGTCAAATCGGATAAGGTTGTGCAAGCACTGTAAACTTAGGGTTTTAAATTTAAATTTATATAAATTATAAAAAAATTTAACGTAATTTTATATTATATTTTATTTAAAATTTTATATATATTCGAATTTAAGGTGCAGAGTTTTGAATCGCCAAACCAATAAGACATTATCTTTTACATTTATTAATGTCTATGATATTCTCCTATTTTTCATCATTTCTTATATTTTCTTAAATTTTCAATAGAGAAAATTTTTATCAAAATTCTTGTAGGTTTTTATTTTTATTTTTTATAGATACGTCTATATTTGTTAGATGGATAGAGTTTTCAAGATGAGAATACTTAAATGGATGAATGGTATAATACTGAAATATAAATTAAGAAATGAATATATTCGTAAAAAGTTAGGTGTAACTTTTATAAAAGATAAGATAAACGAGGAACAACTCATATGGTTTAGATACTTACAACGTAAGTCACATAGTGCGCCAGTGAGGAAGATCGAATTAGTTGCCGTGGAGAATAATAGATGGGAGAATAAAAAACCTAAAATAACTTTGAATGAGACGGTGAATAAGGATTTAATAGCCTTAAATTTGTCAAAATAAACGGTCCATGATCGTATAAATTGACGGAAAATGATTCATATAACCAACCCTACCTAATGAGGCTTAAGGCTTGGTTTGGTTGTTGTTTGTTATTGTGTACGTGTATATTTATGTCGAAATGAAAATGGTTTGGGACTATCACTCATATTATCATGATTACTCTAAATAGTATTTCGTTTAAGGGTCTATTTACAAAAGTTGCATAAAAAAGTTGAAAAATAACTTTATTTTTTATATTTTAAATAATTACAAAAATATCATATAATTTTTAATTTTTAAAATTTGTAGAAGAAACTTGAAAAGAATTTTTTATTGTTTTCTAAACCAATGTTTCTTACATAATTTTGAAAAATCGAAAAAACGAGGTGTTATTTTAATTATTTTAAAAATCTAAAAATAAGATATAGAAACTATCTTTTCACAGTTAAATAAATTCTTTATTTCCTTATTTTTCAAAATATGAATTTTAAAAAATTATAAAATAAACTTTTTTTTATAATTTTTTAAAAAAAAATGATTATAAAAAATAAAAAAGTAAAAAATTAGACCCACTTTTATTTTTGACTTTGGTGCATTTGTGACTCATTATAACTAAAATTTTATAAATTTTAGAAAGTATGAGTCTTATTACCACATCAAAACAGCTGCCTTTATTATTGCGGTTGCCACGTGTCAAACACCCAGCAGATTACCTAGTCTTTCCTTGTACAAAAGTTAACTGTTCTGACAAATCAATGTTGACGGTGGAATTGATATAAACCTGTTTTAATTTTATGAGTGTGGACGAAGCCAAAAATCTCCTTATAGATTTTTTTTTCCACCATTGGGACTTTTATCTTTATTTATTTTTTGAATATTTTTTATTATAATAATTTCAGTTGGATATATATATACACACAAATTAATTCAATGAGATTAATTAATTAACTCTATTAAGCTAAAAGAAAAATTAAACATAGATATTGTGATTTTTTTAAAAGAGTTATTGGATTTTTTACGAATGATCTCTTACCAATAATAATAATAAAAAAAGTAAGGCATGATTGGTTGTGGAAAATAATTTTTATTTTCTATTTTTTGATTTTCAAATCATAAAGTTTCATTTTTTTCATAATTATTTGAAAAAAAAAAAACTGTTTTTACAAGTTATATGATTGAGTGTGGACTATTTAAACTCATTTATTATTTAAATGAGCGAATCTTAGGCATACATTTTAGGCTTGGTTTGTAAATAGACGGAACGTGAGTACAATCGGATTCAACTCATTTTAACTCGTAAACTGCTCAATAACCGGCTTTAATGGGCTCTTTTGTTAGATTTGTTAAGGAGTTTGGAAATGGGTTCACTATAATAGGCTCATTAAGTTAGTCAAATCCTAAAGATCCATACTGACCCAAACGCTCAAAGAAGAAAGGTACAAATTCCAACCCAAACAAAATAGGTATATGAACTTTTTATTATTAGGTCATTTACTTCTATCCATTACAATTGGGGCTTTTTTTTTTTTTGAATATTATTTATTATAATAATTGTAGGTGGATATATATAGACACACACACACACACACACACACATATTAATTCAATGAGATTAATTAATTAACTCCATTAAGCTAAAAGAAAAATCAAAGATAGATATTGTGATTTTTTTTTAAAAAAAAAAAAAAAGGGGTTTTTGATTTTTTTATGATTGATTTATTACCAATAATAAAAAAAAATTAGGCATGTTTGGTCGTGGAAAATAATTTTTAATTTCTATTTTCTTATTTCCAAATATTAAAGTTTTATTTTTTTTCATAATTATTTGAAAAACTGAAAAAAAAAAATTACAAGCTATATGATTGAGTGTGGACTATTTTATCTTTTAAAAAGGTTAAAAAAAATAGTATAAAACCAATTTCCAAAGTATGCGAGTTAAAATAAATAGCTAAATTGGTAAAATCCTTGTGTCCGATATGGGGAAGAGTAACTCAAAATTAGCCCTTTTTTAGAAAAGTGTTGAAATTCCACCTATGAATTTGTATCATATTTGAAAATTTGAATGGACGATGGGTGTCTGATGTGTTTAATTTCTATATAAGTTTTGTTATACTTTCACTCTTATTTTTATGCTAGTTTGTGTTTAATTTTATTATTTATTATAATTTTGAATTATTTTTTTTTTTTTTTTTAGGAATACATAAATTAAAAGAGTCATGGGATAAGGAGGAAACTTTCTTTTTCAAATTCAAATTCCCTTCATCAAGAGTCCTTCTCAAACTCAAATTCATCTCCCGAATTTCCTAAAATACCTTTCAGCATTTGGAGTATAACTTTTGCTAAAATACTCTAAAAGGGGAGGTCTTAGTATCTACAGAAAGTTAAGAAAAAGTCTCACAACTTTTATGTTAAAGATTTTTCAAGATGGAAAGAGTTTGATAAAGAAAATCACACATCAAAGCGGTAGCAGAAAAGGAGGGGATTTGAATGATCTTGTTTTGGGGAGATAAGAAAGAAGGACGACCAGAGCTTTATAAAAGGAGAGGATTTAAAGCTGGAAGAAAAATAGGGAAGGATTTTCTTCACCATTAGAGAGGAATTCGAAGCTTGAAAAAGAAGAAGAGAGAGGCCGAATTGGAGTTGTTAAAGATCGAGATTCTCGATCTACATACAATTTTCCTATTACTTCTTTCATCTTCCCTTTGTACAATTTGCATTATGAATTCTAGAATTATTATGGTTTGTTTTGATTATATTATAAGCTAATTGCTATTGCAAAAGCTATGATGTAACCTCTCCATGACAATTCCAAATCTTATTTTTATGTGATCATAATTTTATCATTCCTTTTGAATATACATCACTAATTTTAATGCTTGCAATTATATATGTGGTCAATAGTTGAATGATTTGTTGTGCACGTTAATTCAAGAGATGATGCATGTATTTTCTACTCGAGAGAGGGTCTTAGATAAGTTAGAATATTTTGCCCTCAAATAAGGATGATAATCGATTGATTGCATGATTAGCATTTGGGATTAGATTGGTTAGGTGAGTTGGATGACTTAGTGTTTTTTTATTGGGTGAAATATTCTTCTTTTTAAGTCTTTAGTTGATTTAATTTTATTTGTTTTCATTTTATTTTTTAGATTCAAAATCCACCACTTTTTTATTTTCAAATAATTTAGAATTAGAAAAAGTTCAATCGTTAATAGATAAATAGTTTTCGTGGGTTCGACATCCTTCTTTATCACTATATTACTTGTTACGATTTCGTGTACTTGCAAATTTTTATAATAATCTCTGTATATATGGTTGGACTCAAAATTGAATGGCTTAAGCTTGTAGATTATTTTTGTACTCACTTAAGTATATCAAGTCTGTCCATAAAGACTCCCTCATTTGTTATTGTGAGATCGTGCAACAAGCTTCTTTAATAATACAACGAGAAGTCATTAAATTTAAAACCGAAAGTCATTTGTTGAAAAGTCAAATAATATGCATGTTTTATTCATCATAAGTAATAAGACCAGGAGCGTTTTACTCCTAAAGCATAAAATAGGTCAAAGTTTCTTTGTTGAAAAGTGAATTCATCTCATTTTTTGTACTTTATTTTTTCATATTGTTACTTTGCTAGCTATAAAATCTAAGTTTAATTTTGAGGTTTTTTCAAATCATTACTAATTTGCAATGTCTTTTTCATAATTTACATGCATTATATAAATTTATAGTTTAAGTTTTTTCATAAGAAATCATTTCACATAAAATTCAAATATCAATGCAATGTTTTATAATATTAAATTCTTTTTACAAGGATGTATCGTTCCTTATAGGTATATATTTTTTGTGGTTATTAATATTATGATTTTTATCTAAAAAATGAATATTAAAGAAAAAAAAATAAAGCATGGATGCACATATCTCACATCTTTATCTAACTTTTGAAGAATCTCATTATATATATTCTCCCTACACATTATATATTCCCCACACCTTGTGGTGAGTACTATTGCTTGGTCCAACTTATCTTTATTGGATATTGTTTCTTATACATTGGTGCAACTTGAAAGATTCCAAGACATCCTTTTTATACCACATAATCTATGAAGAACAACATCTTCTATCACGTTATCTGAAAGGTATCCTTCGGATGGATAAGTGGGGTCTTGTTTCCGTTCGTCGTTAGATCATTTCTAGAGTTTCGTTTGGTGTATTTCATTTTGTTTTTGGTTGTTTTTATGTTTTTATCTCCTTTGTTAGTTATGTTTAATTTTGTTTGTCCTACTTTGGTTGGTTGGTTTTAACTTGTAACTACGGTATTCTTCCGCCAAAAGTGAGGGTTTATTAATAAATAAATGGAGGTGCCGCCCTCTTTTAGCAAAAAAAAAAAAAAGACATCCTTTTTATAAGATAAAGGTGTGTAAATTTATCAAAACCAAAAGATGAGTTATGCTATGCATCACGAGTCCATATTATAATGGACCTATGATGATCTAGTATTAGCTTTGGTGTATTCCCAAGAGTGGGGTGAATTGAAAATTTAAAACTTTCCCAGAATAAATTCAAATCATAATCATTATTTCCCAACCTAAGGTCCTTCTAAGCATTAACCAATTCACCAGAAATCAAACTGAGTAAAAATGTAAAGTAATTGAAGCAATCTCAGTATTTCTGAACCATTCATCATAATTAAAATGACAACATTCAAGTACATAAATTTAAGTTTGAAAATTAAATACGACACAAGAAATGTTATCGGGGTTCGAACAATACTGCCTACGTCCTCGCCTTGGCTCACAAGCACAAGAATTCCATTAAGGCTCATTTAACGGGTGGAGTGGCGCCAAATACAACAAGGTTAATTAGTACAGGGTTGACCCCAACCTTTACAAATTCTCCTTGCAGGGTAGAGAAGACCCTACCGACACTTATGGGCTAGATCAACGCCCCCTCAGGCCACCCCTAGAATACAACTGAATTACAATACAAACTGTGTACAATATAAGACTTCTCTGATAAGCAGATATGTACCAATACAAATCAATCAATGCACATTAATAATATTGGAACTATAAGCTTAGTGATGTATGTGTGCAATCAACACTCAAGATAATGTTTATATTCAATCTAGCACCAGAGTGTATCAATAAGCTAATCTTTGAAACTTTGTATAAAATTATATCTCAATAACAATTTAGAGTTTCAAAGACTTCAACCAATAGCAATTAAAATATCTCAAGAATATTTTCTCAATGATCAAGCATAAGAGATATTTGAAAATAGCTTGTGAAAAATATTTTGCACATACAAAATAAAAGTCTAATGAGTCTTCCAATAATAATGCAAAGACTCACTTAGCTATAAAGTTTTCCCACACGCAAATTTATTAAATAAAATTGGTGGAAAAATCTAGCTAAATCCTCAAACAAAAAATCAATTATGGAATAAACCAATGAGGGTTTTTAGCACATTAGAACAATTGATAAACACTCACAAGACTTGGATTTCTCAAAAGAAGGATAGAATATGAGTGTATGAGGTTTGTGTGAAGAAATAGAGCCCAAAAAAATTCAGAGGAAATTTTCTAATTGAAATCCCTAATCACTCACTAATTATTGCAAATAAGGGTATATATATATAGCCTCTACCAAAAATATAACCGTTGGGACATAGAGGGGATAATTAAATTTGTTTCAAACCATTTTACCCTTAATTAACCCGAGTTACCGCAGTTAAAAATTAAGCAACCCGAGAGTTTTGGTCGCCCGGACTCTAGGTTTGGTTGCTCGAACACTCACAATAGGAAAAGATAATTTTGAAGTTCGGGTGCCTAGTGAGAACTTCAAGTGGTTGAACTAAGGCGATTTTCATTATGTTTGGGATTCAGTCGCCTGGTCTAGAGTTCAATTTACCGAACTCACATGTTCAGTCGCCCGAGGGTATTTTGAACGTAGAGTTCGGGCACCCGAATTGGTGGAAAAGGTGAGCATACAAGTTTGGTTAACCGAGGACGGTGAAGCCCGTTTTGGTTCGGTCACCCGAAGTTAAGTCAACTTTTTGACCTTTCAACGGTTCGGTCACCCAAAGTGTTTTGAACACAACTATTCGGTCACCCGAACACACTGATTTTATGCCTAAGGTCCATTCTTCAATTTAAATTTACCCTAGAAAATATATGAGTTGAGTGGGGTCTTGTGCATTTAAAGTGTGGGAACCTAAGGTCTATTTAAAGCCAAAAACCTGGCGTCGATCGACCTTCGGTCAATCGAAGGGCGATCCCTAAGGTCATTCTATGGTCTTGAGCTTATCAGTTCCTATATGCATGATATGCATTATTACAGACCTTTTCTTAATTAAAAATTACAGACCCAAATAGAAATTACAACAAATAAATATGTCGGGGTCTTCCTTTTCTTCAAGTTGCCGCAGGCTATCAATGTGATCCTGTTTAGTATGATCCTACACACAGACTTGAAAGTCATCAAATATCAAAGTATTTGTCATAATCAAAACAGGATATGACCTATAAAGTCAACATATAGGTCTATGTGGTAAGGCCTTATGAGGTATAGTAGTGTGGATCCTACACTATTGTACCCACTGAAACCTTACTATGTGGGCACATATTATTATGGGCCTATGACACTGAATATCTTTCTGAAAAGATAAATCCCATTTAGATATTTTTAAGTGGATATTTATTATCAATTAACTATATTAAGTGAAGAAAATGAAACAAAAATATTGTTATTTTTAAAAAATCAATATAACCTTACTTATTTTAGATATCAGAAGAACAATTCCAAGTCTATTGATTAGTTAAGGTTTAAATAGAGTGTAAACAAAACATCAATGTAACATCCCTTAATTTCTTAACATAAAATACCACATAATAAATAAAATGGTCAACCCGAACCCGTGGGTAGCGGGGATACCTGTCAAACACAGCGGAAAACCTAGCAGCAGTAAACATAAAATCTCAACATCCAATCATAAAACATAATACCAGAGCTTTCTATAACATTATAAAACTGTACTTCTATACATCCTCATATACATCAAAATATCTCTAAGGTTAAACACAAAATAATTTTGACCCTATTACAAAATCTTACCCTTCTCACAGGATAACCTCACTAGCTCAACGGCGACCTTGACCTACTGGTCTCTCAGGGGCTCCTGAAAAATTAATTAAGTTTGGGGGTGAGACACTTCTCAGTAAGGGAAAATAAACTAAATACAGCTGTGTGGCAACATGAATATTTAATGTATTTGTACGTATATAGTACATTTCATCATATCGTACTGGGTAAGCATATATTTTCACATCTGTTAATAAATCATAACATACATAAAATCATCTGTTATAACTGTAGTACTGAAAACAAATCTAGGATGAATAGTTAGCTGGTGTCATGTATTACCCCCCATGAAGGGTTATGCAGCCCGAAGGCGGGACCCGACAATGGTTAGCCGACCACTGCCGAATCAAAAATGCCTGTAAGTACGATGAGCCCGCCAAACCCTGGTCCGGACTTTCAGGTGCACGTCCACACTCTACTGAAAGTCACATCGACTATCCATCTCTCATCCCCTCGTGGGATGATTAGTACTAATCTGACGTAGATATCTGATCTACACATATAGCTACGGTACTGAGCCCCTGAACTAAACTAAGCTAATATCCTGGTGGTGATAACATATAATACATGATCATATATATAACATCATTACGGCCTCGTGCCGAAAATATAGTAATTACGACCTCATGCTGAAAACATAAATACGTGGCCTCGTGCCAATAACATAAATACGGCCTCGTGCCGATAACATAAATATGGTCTCGTGCCGATAACATAAATACATGGTCTCGTGCCAATAACATAAATATGGCTTCGTGCCGATAATATAAATATATGGCTTCATGTCAAAAACATAAATACGGCCTCGTGCCGATAACATAAATATATGGCCTCGCGCCAAAATTGTTTCAGGTATATATATTCTGAAAATACATCATTTATCACATAATCGTCAAAACCATCACGACATAACTCATATTTTCATAATACCTGAAATCATGCTTTGTTCGTAAAATCTTTCACATCATAATACATTTCACACAAAATAATATTTATGCCACACATATGCTGTTAAAAGTCATACTTCATATTCTAAAATCGTGAATTACTTACATTTCATACATACATATACATTTTAATCATCATAATAGTATTTTCCCAATCGTACATTTTATTCGTAATACACAATATAACATATGCTTTTCTGAAAATAAATTTACTCATAATCAATAATAATATGTATGGAAAATTACTGCTTTAGTTTATTCCCTTACCTGGCTATTGAGAAATTCCTTAGGACCCAAAATTTCACGCCCTTGGCACCCGAAATTTAACTCCTACAATTTACATTTTCCCCAGATTAATTAATCTATTTCTCCAAAATAATACTCATCTAGCCTTCCCTAAGCTTCATATACCTTAAATTAACATTTAAACAATTATTTAACATCCCCACTTAATTTTTCAAATTTTGCCTGCGGGTCCCAAAATTACACCCGCGGCGCTCACCCGTGGCCTAAATTCCAGAAATCCTACTTCAGTCCCAAATGCTTAATATTTTAGCATTTCTAAATTAATGCTAATTAATTAAAAATAAGTCCCTTAATAATCGCCGCACCCCAAATTTGGGATTTTGGCCCGACACCCCCACGAGAATTTCGTCCCACTAGACTTGTAGAAAATCATCCCTAGATTCTCGTGGTGGTGTCCATTCGTTAATTGGACTTATATTTTGCAAGAAATTAAAGAAAAAGAGGAAAATGTCTTACCCTAGGAAATACGCTTGTGCCGCTCCTACCACTGATCCGCTCCGGTAGAAATGACGGCAGCGGCGAATGGAGTCCAGTAGTATTTTTGGATTTTCGATCGGGTGAAAACCTGTCACGAAATCGAGGAGAGAGGGAGAGAGGACGTGAGGAGAGAGAGAGAGAGAGAGAGAGAGAGAGAGAGAGAGTTCAGAGAGTTGCAAAGAAAAGAAAAGAAAAGAAAAGAAGAAGAAGAAGAATATGGGGGGGGGGCGTGAATCCTTACTGAAGAAAGAAGCTTCAGGTGATTTAATATATATATATATATATATATATATATAAAATAATATATTTAATTAATATTAATAATAATATATTTTATTAAAAAAATAAATAAATTTTAATTAATTTTTTTTCTTTTTCTTTTAAATCCGATTAATTAATTAGTTAATTAATTATTATTATTATTTTTTTTTTGGAAATCAATTCACTAATCTTTTATATCTCTTTTTAGGGTTTTTACAATCAAGGACGACTTAACTTATAGACTCAAGCTATCACACAAACGTACAAGAATAAATTTTATATTTATAATACCATCTTATCTAAAGATCTTTTAAACTTGAAAGCGTAGACAAAAGGTGTGTCTATTATATGAAAAAATATTTAAAAGGAACAGCATGTAAAATTTGAAATTCACCAACTTACAGAAATGTTATGGATTTACATTTAATAATATTTTTCACTTGCATGGGTCCAAGTGTTAATGTGACATCTTACAATTGATGGATTTTAAACCTTACGTGAAGAAAATTGTAACGTCGACTCGCCATGTGGGGCGCAGGGTGCTACTTTAGTGACATCTGTGATCTTGATACCATATTCATTATATAAATGGAGCGAAAATAAATGATATATTCTCCAAAATACATGACCAGAGTTCTAAACTACCTTTATACACAAAAGTCTCCAAATATCCATATTACAGACCATAATACAATACAAAAACCAACCTAATCCATACAATCATAATACACATCTGAGGAAATCAGACATAATGGAAACACATTAGAGTTCTTGCAGACACTCACAAAAACTAAAACTAGCTATCACCCTGCCCCGGAGCTTACTAAGCTCGATCTCGAGATGGTCCTGAAAAATAATTTGTATATTGGGGTGAGACACCTCTCAATAAGGTAGATTAAGTTAATATCAGTGTGTGACCAACATGAGTTTTAATGTATACAAAATATAACTGTTTGTAAATCAACATCAACTAAGAAAACACATGTAGACTATATTTACGCACACATAAACATTTATAAACGAGAGTTCCCAAGAATAGGGGAGATTACACGCTCATACATGTAACGCCCATTTGCTCTGATATTGTTGGTAACCTTGCCCATTTTAATTGGGTGAGGCTACAACTGATACTTACTAGGGCACTCACCTTACTCAGTAAGCCCTCCGATTAAGAGTTTTACTTCACCATAAACATTCATGCATTTTAATTTACATACATGTACTCACTCCTTTACCGTTCAAAAATATGAATTTTCTTCCTTAATATAAACCAGTTCAGTAAACAAATAACACCATTTACATAAACATTGCAAGAGTATTTTTTAGTCCAAACGGCATAACCAAAAATTCGTAATGGTCATACCGAGTCCTGAATGTTGTCTTTGAAACATCTTCTGCTCTGATCCTTACCTGATGATTCCCAAACCGTAAATCTATCTTCGAGAAAACTTTTGTCTCTTGTAGCTAGTCAAATAAACCATCGATGCGAAGAAGTGGGTATTTATTCTTAATAGTTATTTTATTAATTTCTAGGTAGTCGATGCACATTCTCATCGACCCATCTTTCTTTTTCACAAACAATATCGATACTCCCCAGGGTGACGGGCTGGATCGAATAAATCATTTGTCCAACAGTTCCTGCAATTGGTTCTTTAATTCTTTTAATTCCGCCGGTGCCATTCTGTACGGCGCTTTCAAAATCAGCGCTGTCCTTGGAACTAGATCAATAGTAAACTCTACCTCACGATTAGGAGGTAGTCCCGGAAAATCCTCGGGAAATATATCGAAAAAATCCCTCACTATCAGGATGTCGTCTAGCCTCAATTCCCATTCTGATACCTTCTTCACATAGGCCACATATCCCTGACAACCCTCTAACAATAACCGCCTCGTCTGAAAGCTTTGCTCGCATTCACTGGTCCACTCAAACTTCCTGTTCTTTCTCGTAAGATGTGTTAGAGGACCTGATAGCCTCGAAAACCCCTCAACAAACCGGCGATAGTATCCTACCAGACCAAAGAAATTTTTAACCTCGTGCACATTTTTCAATCTCTCCCAATCAACTACCGTCTTTATTTTACTCGGATCCACTGAAATTCCCTCCCTAGACACTACATGTCCTAGAAATGCAACATGTTCTAACCAGAACTCGCATTTCTTAAATTTAGAAAATAGTTTCTTTTCCCTAAGTACATAAAGTACCAGTCTCAAATGAGCTTCATGCTCTACAGGGCTCCTTGAATAAACCAGGATGTCATTAATGAACACCACCGCGAACTGATCTAAGTACTTGTGGAACACCCTAATCATCAGGTCCATGAATGCCGCATGAGCATTGATTAAATCGAACAGCATAACCAAAAACTTTTAATAACCATACCTAGTATGGAAATTCGTCTTTGGTACATCCTCTTATTTAACCTTCACTTAATGACACCTAGATCACAGTTCAATTTTGGAGAAAACCTATATGCCTTTAAGCTAGTCGAACAAATCGTCAATACGAGGTAACAAGTACTTGTTCTTTACTGTCACCTTATTAATTTCCCTATAGTCAATGCACATCCTCATCGACCCATCTTTCTTCTTTACAAACAACACTGGCGCTCCCTAGGGTGATACGTTCGATTTAATAAACCCCTTGTCAAGTAGTTCCTACAACTACTCCTTTAGCTCATTTAATTTAAATTTAGCAGGAGTCATTCTGTATGGAGCCTTAGAAATTGGGGCTATCCCTCGATTTAATTCAATGGAAAACTCCACCTTGCAATCAGGAGGCAATCCTAATAAGTCCTCAAGAAAGACATCCAAGAACTCCCTTATCACTAGGATATCCTCCAGCTTAAGTCCTTCCTTCGGTGCTTCTTTTACAAATGCAAGGTACCCCTGGCCACCTTCCTGAAGTAATATCTTTGCCTTAATTTCTAAAAGAATCCATGGTGCAGAGCATACATACGACCCGAAGAATTTAAAATCTTGCTCCTCGGGAAGTCTGAACACTACCTCCTTCTTGTGGCAGTCAATGCTCGCATAGTTGGATGCTAGCCAATCCATCTCCAAAATTATGTTGAACCTATGCATGTCAAAAACAACTAAGCTAGCAGGTAGCATTCTACCCTGAATCTCCACTAGGTAATCTCTAATCACCTTACTACACACAACAACTAACCCTATTGGCTTGACCACACCTAACTCAGCATCTAAAAAATGTGTCTCTACCTCATACAATTTAACCAATCCCTGAGACATGAAAGAGTGCATCACACCTAATTCAAACGACACGACAACACTATTCGAAAAAATGGAAATAGTACATGTCACCACGTCGTCGGGGTTCTGCGTATCTCCCGACGTAAGCGAGTACACTCGCGCCTGGGCGGTGCCTCTCTGGTAACCACCTTAGGGTGCCTGGTTACCTCTCTGATACTGATGTTGTGAAGGAGTGTGAGTCAACGTTGTGCGGCAGTCCCGCACCATATGCCCTGCCCTACCACACTGGTAGCAGCCAATTGGTCCACCCCTACACTGGCCCCAATGCCTCTGATGGCATCTGGGACAGGGAGAATGCGGTGAATTTCCCTAATGGGCTTGATATCCCATCTTCTGGCACTGGCCCGTGAAATTACCATGCCTCCTCCATAAACCCTAGCTGGTGCTAGTATGAAATCCCTGAGGCAAGGGTTTTTTCTTCTGGTTTGCTATTCTCTCACCCTCCTGAATACTATCCTCCACTGCCATGGCCTTATCCACCAACTCAAAAAAACTCTGAGTCAACAACGTCACCACCAATGCGCGTTTTCCCTGCCTTAAACCCTTCTCAAACCTCCGAGCCTTCTTCGATTCGTCCAGGATCATGTATGGAGCGAAGCGGGATAACTCCACAAACTTGGCTACATACTACTGTTCGTTCAAGTGTCATTGAGTCAGATTCAGGAGCTCCTCTATCTTAGCTTCCCTAGTAGCAGTAAGGAAGTATCTGTCAGAGAAAACCTCCCTAAAACGGCTCCAAGTTATAGCCTCAAGTCCTAGCTGATGTTCCTCCACTAGCTTTGTCGATCTCCACCACCTCTTTGCTGCCCCCACTAGTTTAAAGGTAGCGTACTGCACCTTTTGCTCCTCTATGCACTGCAGCACACCTTGCAGTTCGTCTATCTCCTAAACCCAATCTTCAGTTGCAATCTGGTTCACTCCTCCTGCAAATGCCAGTGGATTCGTCTAGGTAAATTGTTGAAAAGTGCAACCCTAATCAAATGGGGGTTGATTCTGCTCTCTAGAGTCCCTCTGGTTCTCCTTCCTAGCCTGCCGCGCTATACTTTGCAGCACTGCCGAAGCATTGACATCATCCTCACTGGAAGTCTCCACATGATTATTCAATATTTATCATGTTGGATACAAGTATTGAACGAAGAAGTAATATAGCATATGAGTTCGTAGTTAAAAAGAATCATTTACACAATCTCGCCACAAAATCGTCGATGGTTTTTCTAAAGAGTCCCAAAACTGTCAACATAAAACCTGAATTACAGAGGCCTTTTTTGAAGAAAACAGTCGACAGTTTTATGTTTTCCCCCAGGAAACCATCGACGGTTTGCCTCCTGCAAACCACACAACCCTCTGTTGCTCTTATAAACTTAGTCATATTTAAGTATTGGCCTCTAATCACAACACCGGAACTAACACATACTCACTCGACAAACATTCCTACTTAAGTTTCCAAGTTCCAGTCTCTCAACCTAGAAACAAAAACCGTCGATAGATTTACCGTGGTTTTCTTGAAATCGTCATTCCAGGAAAGACACAGAAGACTGTCAAAGGATCATCGTCTCTAAGCTTCTAGGCCAACACTCGCATAATCTACCCACTCTTATCCTTATCTTATCTCAACCTATACTTTAATAATCATCCACTATCAAAGCCTACAAAACCTAGCAAACCTAGGCTCTGATACCACCTGTAACAACCCAACCCGCCACATGAGGCCCGAGGTGCTACTTTAGTGACGTCTGTGATCCTGATATCATAATCATTATATAGATGCAACAAAAATAAATGATACATTCTCAAAAATACATGACCAGAGTTCTAAAATACCTTTATACACAAAGGTCTCCAAATATCCATATTATAGACCATAATACAATACAAAAACCAACCCAGTCCATACAACCATAATACACATCCGGGTATATCAGACATAATGGAAACACATTAGAGTTCTTGCAGACACTCACAAAAACTAAAACTAACTATCATCCCTCCCTGGAGCTTGCTAAGCTCAATCTCGATATGGTCCTAAAAAATGATTTGTATATTGGGGTGAGACACTTCTCAGTAAGACAGATTAAGTTAATATTAGTGAGTGGCTAACATGAGTTTTAATGTATACAAAATATAACTGTTTGTAAATCAACATCAATTGAGAAAACACATGCAGACTATATTTACACACACATAAACATTTATAAACGAGAGTTCCCAAGGATAGGGAAAATTACACGCCCATACATGTAACGCCCATTTGCTCTGATACTGTTGGTAACCTTGCCCTTTTTAATTGGGTGAGGTTACAGATGATACTTATCAAGGCATTCATCTTACTCAGTAAGCCCTTCGATGGAGATTTTTATTTCGCCATAAACATTCATGCATTTTAATTCACATATATGTACTCACACCTTTACCGTTGAAAAATATGAATTTGCTTCCTCAGTATAAACCAGTTCAGTAAACAAATAACACCATTTACATAAATCAACATATATGCGTAAAAGACACTCTCTAGGACTAAAACACCATTTACTTCCCCCATGGTATGGGTTGTGCAGCCTGAAAGTTGGTCTTATACCTTGGGGGATCAACCTAGGCACAGTCAAAGTAACCATCTGCAAGTGCGTCTGCAGGCATCCACAACCCAATTGCAGGTCTGATTGCCTTACCACTTCCTGGTCTGGTCTCCAAGGAAGGTACTTCATCCTTACGCAGACCAATCAGCTAAAACCACCCTACACCTCTTAGTACAGTGTGGGCGCACATGGCCAAATAGTAATTTCCTAGCAACGATACCGTGCTCACAATACAACTAGTTCTCAGGCTTCTTAAACCATATCATACAATTTAAGTAATAAAAATTGTAGTATAAACTCATTTCATATAAAACCTACCATTTAATAAAACCTGGTCCTCAACCGTCAAATAAAACACAGCCCCGACCATCAAATAAAATCCAGATCACAATCGTTAAATAAAACTCAGCCCTCGACCGTCAAATAAAATCCGGTCCTCAGCCGTCATATCAAATCCCATTATTTTGCAAAGTCAGTTCCAATATTTTGACAAACCATTCAGTATTTTCCCGACCATACACAAATTCGGTTATACAATAAACCATATCGATTATTCACTTGCCACATGATTTTCGTATTTGAACATAGTCATTTAAACAACAAAGAAACACAGTATATGAAGTTCTTATAATAAAACCAAGCTTTCCACCATTCATTTTATTCAAAATACCGTATCATATATCCTATGTATGTAAAGTTCATTTTGAATGGTTGGTTTTCGGAATAACCTTTGAAATTATAAGTATACATATATATATATATATATATATATATAAAGCAGTTTAATCGGTTCAAACTTAATAAAAACCTGACTTAACTTAATCCCCTTACCTGTTCCTAAAAAATAGACTGCTAATATTCCGAAAATCCAAAACCCTAGCTTTCCGATCCACCACCAAAAACAAACTAGCAAGCCGAGAAAGGAGAGGAAAGTGATCGGAGAGTGATCACGGGATCCGGGTGAGCCTACGGGGAGAGAGAGAGTCACAAGAGAGAGAGAGAGAGAGTCCAAAAACCCTAATAGAGAGAAAGAGTGAATTTTGAAGTTATGAAAAAATATACCTTGCTTAGCCCTTAAGTAAGCAAGCTCGCAGGAAAACTGTCAACGGTTTTCCCCGCACAAACAAAATCGTTGACGGTTTAGCAGTTGACCCTCCCCTATTAACTAAAACCGGCGACGTGGCCCACATAGAGTCACTGTGTACATATCAGTATGTGGCCCACACAGGCACCTACGTACTTCTTATCTACACGTGGCCCACACAGGCACCACTACCAACACAGGGTACATAACATAGCCCACACAAGCGCTACCATCCACACAGGATACATAACATGGCCCACACAGGTGCCATTATCTACACAGGATATAACGTGGCCCACACAGGCACCACTCCAGCTTCCGCGACATGTGGCCCACACAGGCACCAGTATTCATCAATATCCAATCCCCATGACCGTATTCACCAGTATCCAATCCCCATGACCTACCCTTCGTACATCAGTAGAACAAGCTCCTCGACCTGCCAATGTCCTACGCCATATAAATGATAATATGACGAGCTCCTTAACCTACCAACGTCATATCATGATTTATATCTAGGCAATATAACAACCTCCTAATGCCAACGTTATATTGAGATGCATACGAATAACCACACTAGTTAGTTCACACAGACGCATCAATGCATTACCACACAAGTATCGAACAAATCAATACATTCCCACACAGTAGTCTAATAGATCAATACATTTCCACACATGAGTCAAACATAACAATTCATTGATCATGTCATAATCATTTCAAACATCTCCACATGCAAATCCAAACACTACAGTAATTCATATTCAAATTTATTAGGAAAAATTGTTCCCATGTCACACGAATTTAATATCATATGCAATTATCCCAAATATAAACCTTAAACAAAATCATCATATTCCATTACTCAAGTTGTTCTAGAAAAAAATCATATAGATAAATAATAAATTTCATATGCTTGTAAATAACCAATTCACCTTAATAAAATATTGATATAATTTTATTCCCCCTTAACTAATTTCTTGAACCACGCCTACAGGGTTCCCAAAATTATACCTGCACTCAGCCGAACCATAATTCAATCAAATCAACCCCAATAAAATATTATTTTAACTTTTCCTAATTTACAATAATTAAATAACAATTAATTCCTAAATAACTCATTTATCCTAGTTTTAGGACTATTCCTACAATGACCCCACGAAAAATCTATTCTGCTAGATTTGTAGAGAATCATCCCTAAATTCTCGTGGTGGTGTCTGATCGCCCATTTGGCTTAAAATTTAAGAAAAATTGAGGTAAGAATGAGAATTTGTCTTACCCCAGGAGATATGTCTACGTTACTCCTATGACAAATCCACTTCAGTAGAAATGTTGGTAGTGGATAATGGAGTCAGGTTGTATTTTCAGATTTTTGATCGACCGAATATTTGCCGAGAAATTGAGGAGAGAGAGAAGGAGAAACAGAGGAGGGAAAGAAAGAGCATGAGAGAGCCTGAGAGAGTTTTTTTTTTTTTTTTTCTTCTTCTTTCTACTTCCAGGAAGCTTCAACGCTTCCTTATCTTCTTCTTTCTTTCTTTCTTTTTTTTCCTTTATCTCTTTACTTAATACCTTATTATATAATAACTTTATATATACTTATATATACATATATATATATATATATCCTTATACGTATTTAAGCATACATATATATACCCACAATCCTCAAATTTCTTAATTTAATTAATTTCTTAATAATAATTTAATAATTAATAATAATTTAATTTTTATTTTTATTTATTTATTTTTGGTCATTACATTCTCCCCTCCTTATGAAATTTTGTCCTCAAAATTCAATAATAAATTCTTTTACAAAACTCTAAAATTACTTAATCATCATTATACCACAAATTCAATATACTCCACAATTCTAAGTAAGCATATGAATCTAAAATCAAATCAATCTTTAATATAAAATCATATCTGCTGCTGCACCATGAGCAATATCCATATCAGCCGGAACCATGGAATACACACGCGCCGAACCATCACGAGGCAGTGGCTCATTATAACGACCTGCTATTTAACTGTTTTTTTTTATATATATACTATAACATTTAAAATGCTCTGATACCAAACTATATTAAATCCAACCATCAACCTAAGCAGCGAGAAGCAGAAATCAACTAAACATAACCACATATATACTATATACAATACCAAAGTGCTAAATTATTTCCCAAAATATACATGTACAACTGTTCCCCAAGATACCCTCAACTGGGCTGGGGCTATACAAAAATACTCCATAAACATACTCAATATATACTAACAGGGCAGTACAGCAGCCCCTCTATCTGCGAGCTTGGTCTGCTCACCTACCTGGGTCACCTGAAAAATGTTAAATTAATTAGGATGAGCTAACGCTCAGTAAGACGAAATATGCTATTGCTAATGTGTGGCAAATGAGTTACAATACTGTGAAAATCTATCACTATATAGTCATGTATCACTGAATCTGTAAAGTACAATACTAGTAATATAAATCTTCATCCTTTACCTGTTGCTTAACATTTCTGTACTTTTGGTTTCTACTCAAAATACTGGTAGTATATATATATATTCTGTTTCTGTAAAACTGTATAAACATAATAATAACTGTAAACTTCCCTGTGGATAACTCTGTGTCATGATTTAACCCCTCATAACAAGGTTGTGCGGCCCGTAGGTGGGATTTACCTTGGCTGGCCAACCAGGAATAAATCACTATACTCCATAGTCTGATTAACCCTCCTCAACCCATATCTGATGGGGAGCCTGTCCACCGTTGGCTCTATGCGATCGACTTTTATACCACGTATTACCTGAATAAGTGGTTGCACTCTATTACTGTATGTAGCTACGGTATCGTGCTCTATAACTGTACGGTCCAACAGAATCTGATACTATATAATACATCTCTAGATACAACTATCTGTTTACTATGATTCTGTAATAACTGTATAAACCATGACGCTGTAGCAAATTGTATCTATATCAACTGTGTTTATGTAATTAACTGTAAATCTATATGTTATGGTACTGTAAAACTGTATAATCATGGTATTTCTGTAATTGCTGTAAAATATATTTACTGTCTGTATATTCTTTAAAACAAAACTCAGGAAAATACTATAAAACATATTTCTGTACTATAGTTATATTCTCAAGCCACACAGTAATTCTAAAACAAATTAATTATACTTGAATAAGCTGTATAAATCTCTACTGTAAACAATACTCTGGTGGAACAATTATAATTTTATACTGGAAACATACTCAATTAACCTAGCATAACATATTTCCCTTACCTGTTTCCTGCTAAAAACCCCTTTACTCTAATAGGCCCAACACCCGTAGGGTTCTCCACTCAACACCCTGAAAACCATAAATCCCAGAACAAAACATTACAATTTCTACATCTATTACATTTCTTACAACTGTTGGAAACTCAAATTCCAAATAAAAGACCTTACCTTGGATTTGGGATGAATTCCAACTTCGTTCCATCAACGATTTGCTCTGGCAGACTTGCAGAGAACTCCACTAGGAGTGTCATGGTGGCCTCAGATCATTGATCCAGCGACTGATGGGGCCGAAATCGAAGGGAGAAGGAGGAGAAGCCATAGAGGAGAGAGAGAGAGAGAGAGGTTTCAGCTGAAATTCTGTGTAAAAATCCAAGTTAAACACTATTTATACTGTGGCCTTCGTCAACAAGCCACGTCATCTCGTCGACGAGTCTTTCAGTAACTTTGTCGACGAACCTTACTTCCTCGTCGACAAATTTCAGATGGCCTAAAACCCCTCTTAGTATTTTCTCGTTGACAAAGCTCGCCCTCGTTGACGAGGTCCTATTGTACCCTCGTCGACGAATCCCTTGTATTTGTCGACAAGACCCTGATAAATTTATTGGGGTATTTTTCAAAAGTACAATGTCGTCAACGAAGTCGACTGCCTCCTTCTATTACTGATTCCATTTCCCTCTCTCTTTATTATTTAAATACCATTATTTTTCAGGTCGTTACACTCATTCCTCTGGTGCTGATCAAGAGTGGGTGCGTTGTTCGGCAGTCCCCGACAATCTTGGGCCATGTGGCCGTATCTGTCACACCAATAGCACTTAATGTTCTTGGCTAGGCATTCTCCCCAATGCCTCAACTTACAAAGAGCACAATAGGGAGGTGACGAATCGCTCTTATGTCCTTGATCACCTCTATTAGATTTATGTCTCCCAACATATCTATCCCTCTTCCATAAGCCCTGTCTGGCATCATCAAAAAAACTGGGAGGCATAGGCCTCTTCCTCTACTCTGCCATCTCTGCACTCTTCTGCAGACTCAATTCTGCCATGGTGGCTCTATCCACCAGCTCTGAAAATCTCTGTACCTTCAGGACTGCCACTTGTTCGTGAATTCTCAGTTTCAATCCCCTCACAAACCACCTTGCCTTCTGGAACTCATCTGGAACCATAAAAGGTGCAAAACG
Organism: Malania oleifera; assembly: GCF_029873635.1. Taxonomy (NCBI): domain Eukaryota; kingdom Viridiplantae; phylum Streptophyta; class Magnoliopsida; order Santalales; family Ximeniaceae; genus Malania; species Malania oleifera. The sequence continues at coordinate 5,102,955 of NC_080424.1, forward strand.
GGAGAGCTCCATGAACTTCGCAGCGTACTACTACACAGTAAGTTGCCTCTAAGTCGGGTGGAAGAACTCCTCTGCCTTCGCAGCCCTGGTGGTGGCAGGGGAGTACCGATTGTAGAAAAAACTCCTTAAATCGACTCCAGGTCATATTCGTGGGTACTACCCGCTGTTCCTCTAGCAGCTTCATTGCTTGCCACCAACGCTCGGCCTCCCCTATTAGCTTAAAGGTAGTGAAGAGAACCTTTTGTGCCTCAGTGTAAAATAATAATGCCAACATTTTCTCCATTTCTTGCACCTAGCTCTTTGCTACAAGTGGATCAACACCGCTCACAAATGTAGAAGGTTTCAGGCGAGTAAATTGGTCAATCGAATAGCCCTAGTTCACAGGTGGGCAGCTCTGTCCTTCATAGTCTCGCCTAATTTCTTCTCGAACCTACCGAGCTAAACCTCGTAGTAGAGTGGAGGTATCGATCTCTCCCACACTAGTAGCTCCTACATCATTCTTCTCCCCAACATCAACGTCCTTTCCCCTGGAATCCATCCTGTGGACAGGACAAAAGCGAATTTAGAACCTTCATATCACATTAGGTACAATTATAGTACAATGAATCAGTTTAACGTTTAAATCCTCAATTAAAACATCAAACAACCAGCTTATCCCCAAATCAACCTAACCCTCATGTTCTAATTCTGAGTTCCAGTCTCTCTACTCAGAAACATCACCGTCAACATATTTACCGTGGTTTTCTGAAACTAGCCAGATTTAGAAACTCACAAAAGTCCATCAAGGGATTTTTGCCTCTAGGTTACGAAACAAAACTCAAAGTCTCCTGTCAACATCCTAATATACCCATTCCTATCCTTATCCTTATTCGTACCTATACTCTGGTATTAATCAATCCTAAATTCTGCAGAACCTATAACCTAATGCTCTGATACCACAATGTGACGCCCCAAACCTGCCAAGTGGGGCCCAGGTGCCACGTGTTTAAATCACCTGTATCTGATACCATAATTAACATACATGCAACGGAATATAAATAAATAACCTCAAATAAATACCAGAGTTCTATATAACAACCCAAAAATGAACACTACAACATCCAGATATTTGTATCCACAACCAGTATTTAAAACATAACTCAATACAAATATATCTGTATATATACTAGTATCTCACAATTCCCAAAAAAAAAAACCACCAAAAACAGTCCCAGCCTAGGCCTTCAAACCCAATCTCCAGAAGAACCTGAAAAGTTGTTAATCCACTAGGGTGAGACTCTTCTCAATAAGGGTGGAATAAATTATAACAGTGTGTGACAAATGAGTTTTAAAATTTATATATCAAAATAAACTACTTCTCATATAACATCAATAACAACTGAGAACGCATCATTAATAACATCACTAACATCTGATATCATACACACATCCAATATGCACAAGTACATAATTTTTATGCAAGTGAAAGTTCCAGAGGATAGGGAAGATTACCCGCCTATACAAGTAGCTTCCCTATGCTCTAGTACCTAAAAGATACCTACCAGAGCACTTACCTTACTCAGTAAGCCCTCAGGTGGAGAATTAACTTGCCGTCAATATACACATCTTTATTATTTTAAAGGCAAAGGTTTCTGAGGATCGGGATGTCTACCTGCCCATACAAGTAGCATCCTTTTGCACTGATACCTAGAAACTACCTATCAGAGTACTCGCCTTTCTCAGCAAGCCCTCGGCGGTATGTTTACCTCGCCGCATGCACACAAATGCATTCACAATATGCTATACCATTATTATTATATTATAATTAAACTTACATGCGCACAACACAACCACACAGGAATCATGCATCTCATACTTCATCTTCCAATGTCCTTAGTACGTGACCCACACAAAGAAACTACGTACATATCAGTACGTGGCCTACACAGGCACCTATGTACTTCTTATCTACACGTAACCCACACAGGAACCACTACCCACATAGGGTATATAACATGGCCCACATAGGCGCCACCATCCACACAGGATAGATAACATAGGCCACATAGGCGCTATTATCCACACAGGATATAACGTGGCCCACACAGGCACCACTCCAGCTTCCATGACACGTGGCCCACACAGGCACTACTATTCACCAATATCCAATCCCTATGATCTACCTGCCGTACATTAGTAGAACAAACTCCTCGACTTGCCAATGTCCTACCCCATATAAATGACAATATGACGAGCTCCTCAACCTGCCAACGTCATATCATGATTTATATCTAGGCAATATAACAACCTCCTCATGCCAACATTATATTGAGATGCATACGAATAACCACACCAGTTAGTTCACACAGACGCATCAATGCATTACCACACAAGTATCTAACAGATCAATACATTCCCATGCAGTAGTCCAATAAATCAATACATTTCCACATGAGTCAAACATAACAATTCATTCATCATGTCATAATCATTTCAAACATCTCCACATGCAAATCCAAACACTACAGTAATTCATATTCAATTTATTAGGAAAAATTGCTCTCATGTCACACAAATTTAATATCATATGCAATTATCTCAAATATAAACCTTAAGCAAAATCATCATATTCCAATACTCAAGATGTTCTAAAAAAATCATATAGATAAATAATAAATTTCATATACTCATAAATAATTAGTTCACCTTAATAAAATACTGATATAATTTTATTCACCCTTACTTGATTTCCTAAACCACTGCCTGCAGGGTTTTCAAAATTATACCCACGGCGCTCACCCGAACCTTGATTCAATCAAATAAATCTCAATAAAATATTATTTTAACCTTTCCTAATTTACAATAATTAAATAACAATTAATTCCTAAATAACTCATTTATCCTAGTTTTGGGGCTATTCCTACAACGATCCCACAAGAAATCTATTCCACTAGACTTGTAGAGAATCATCCCTAGATTCTCGTAGTGGTGTCCGATCGCCCATTTAACTTAAAATTTAAGAAAAATTGAGGTAAAAATGAGAATATTTCTTACCCCAAGAGATAAGTCTATGTTACTCCTATGACAAATCCACTTCAGTAGAAATGTTGGTGGCGGAGAATGGAGTCCAATGGTATTTTCAGATTTTCAATTGGTTAAATATTTGCCGAGAAATTGAGGAGAGAGAGAAGGAGAAAAGAAGGAGGAAGAGAATGAGCGTGAGAGAGCCTGAGAGAGTTTTTTTTTTCTTCTTTCTGCTTCCAGGAAGCTTCAACGCTTCCTTATCTTCTTCTTTCTTTTCTTTTTTTTCCCTTTATCTCTTTACTTAATACCTTATTATATATTAACTTTATATATACTTATATATATATATATATATATATATATATCCTTATATGTATTTAAGTATACATATATATATATATATATATACCCACAATCCTCAAATTTCTTAATTTAATTAATTTTATTAATAATAATTAATTAATTAATAATAATAGTTTACTTTTATTTATTTATTTATTTGGTTGTTACACATTTTATCTTGTTTTACAGTAAAAAATGACACATCTCACTTCTCGTATCTCTTCCCACATTCTTTTGAAGTTTAAATTTGTTGTGAAAAAAATAAACTCCAAATATGCACAACGAAATACATATATTTGTGTACAAAATCAAACACACATTGCAGCAATCTAATGGTGAATATACAGAACAATCCACAACCACAACAAGTAAATTAAAGCAATAACAATCACAAAGACATAGAGAAATACGTGGTTCGACAATGCCTACATTCATGGAAGCAAACGACAAGGATTCACTAACTTCTTGTCCAAATTATAAGAACAAAACAAGAACCCACTCAATAAATCTCTCAACCACACTTAATTCACCATATACAACATATACTATGTATATATAAGTCTCCTCAGAGGTTTTCTCCTAAAACCCAACCGTATTAACGTCCATTTATTCAAAATTTGGAATCTGCGCTGGGCATCCTGAGTCAAACCGTCGACGATTTCAAGCAAAACATAAATACTACACTGCTGCACTCTGATTTCTTTCATGTTATCCCTTAGAATGTGATCCAAAATTCACAACAAACTCTACCTTGGTGGATATGCGCCCCTTAGTAGAAACCAAAAAACATAAACCCACTGCTCCACCTTGAACTTGCGACGTTAGGTTGGGATCGCCTCGTGTTTAGCAATTGGATACAAACACCAAGTCCAAGCAACACCGATTGAACTTGCCGATAATAGCTTCAGCTTCTACCATCAACCCTGATACAATTGTAGACTTAATAATCTGAGACTTCATCCTAGGCTTCTAATAAGGCCGTCCCACAATAGTAAACACAAACGCTGTTAAAAACCTTATATCAGCAAAGCCCCCTGCATAGTCTTCAACAAATCACACAACTGACGGTCCACTCTGTTGCCTGCTGAAACACCCCATTACACCATCATAAGGGACCTTTGACATATACTAGACATCACAACCCATCCTTGGGTACCAAGCGGTAGACATTTCACATCAATTCTCCATAGAACCCCCATGAGACGATAAATGAAGTCTCCCTGCGATTCTGTCTACAAAGCCACCATAAGATAACACCAATCTCTTTACAGCTCTGCCCATGCGAATCAGAAAACCAAGACCCATCTTGGTCGTACCCAACACATTCATGTAAAAAACTTCCAATAGAGTTTCCAACTGATAAGCCTCGGTCAAAGCATTCCCATTCAATAACATGTAATTCACACACAACAGATACATCACTCCACTGCATCCTATCACCCTCTTCCACACTAGAAGCCTCACTAACTCACACACCCGGTACATATGCACTACCTCCATTTCCTCCACCATAACACTTATCTTTCTATTTTTCCCATTGTTGTGCACAACAACTTGAAAAATAGTAGGAACCTTGCCACTGGTAGTAATGAATGCATAAAATACCAGAATACCAAATTTATACCTGAGTGGTGATTTGATAGTGTACATGGGCCCACTATGATCCCTTTTGGTCTCTCGAACTGAAACTCCCTGAAATTTGACCAATGTCATCTCTGCCCCGAGTATGTTGCTATACTTGCATCACATGCCCATTCATACTATGATACTATTGACCCGGGATATAACTCATTGCATTTCTGCCCTGAGTATCTAACTCCACCTAAATTACACGATTATTGCTGCCGTAGTTTTCTGGCATTTGTTTCTCTTCCTTTACCTGAGTATGCTGCTCCATGGCTTTATCACCAAAAATCATGTTCTCGATCACCCCTTTGTTTGCCACAGGATCACCCAACTTGTACACACCTTTCTTATATTCTATAAAGATGTATTTTCTGGACATAACACTAAGCCTAGATCCTCCATCACCAGAATAATGCATCAGTAAGCATACACTCACAACCGAGTAGTCTACCGCAAAATCTACTCACAATTGCATACAACTTTCTCATCTAGCGATATTTTTGGCGATCGGTCACACGAGAAATGTGTCATACTCACTGAATTCACCAAGAACTTTCTGCAAGCCCTGCATATAACTAGCCCTACTCACAAAACTCCTTGAACAAAATCAGCATACTCAGTCTCAATGTCTAATCTAAGGATCTCTCTCCCGATTTGGTACTCCATCTCAACCACAAGTTTAACTTGGTAAACACATCAACATCAAGCTTGTGCCACATGAAATAAACCAAGACCTTTCATGATACACCCACAAAAAACATATGTCTGCCTTGTGATGCTATCCTCACTAGTCCTCAAACATCTAAATTCATAGTCACCCATATTCCTTAACCGCATATGCCACAAAACATCTGACTCATATTCTATAATTGCAGCTCCACCTACAACCGTAACACCCTACAGTGCATAGATATTTCCCGCTACCTTTTCTCCTTTCATCACTAACAAGTCACCTTCACACACTTTCATTTCCCCACTTTCAGACTTGTAATTGTATCCATTACAGTCTAAAATGCCCAATGAAACAACATTCTTCCTTAGACCCGGTACATGGTTTACACCACATACGGTTCTCACAACACCATCATACATTTTGATTTTGACATTTCAAATATCAAGTATATGACAACCCGAATAAAAATGGAATTTAGATAATAAAGAGGAAGGGAAATGAAACTAGTAACAAAAGGAGGAAGTCAACTTCGTTGACGAATACAGGGGATTCGTCGACGAGGGCTTAAGAAAATTTGTTGACGAAGACTGAATTTCATTGATGAAGAAATACCAAGAGAGGGTTTTGAGCCGCCTGAATTTCGTCGACGAGGACTGAATTTTGTTGATGAAATTAATGAAGGAATCGTCGATGAATGACGTTGCTCGTTGACGCATCCTGTTCTATAAGTATCAAAATCCGAATTTTAACTTCTCCAACCACTCTCCTCTCTCCCTCCCCTTCAGTTCTCTCTTTCTCTCTCATCAATTTTGGTCCAAATTTACACTAGATCGACAATCCGAAGTCACCACGACGCTTCTGGGGAAGTTCTCTCCAAATCTACCGGAGCGGATCGTTAGTGGAAGCGAGTTGAAAATCATCCCTGAGTTGAGGTAAGGTTTTTTAAGCCAAGTTTGCCTTTACGGTAGTTATAGTAAATGATGTACACGTAGAAATATTGGAGTTTAATACTGTAAGTTTTCAGTTTCAAGGTATTGATTAGGAAATCCTACGGGTTTGAGACCAGAGTTTTTAGAAGCTTTCGCACTAGCCAGGTAAGGGAATAAACTAAAGCAGTTATTTTCCATGCAAATTATTATTAATTATGAGTAAATCTATTTTCAGAAAAGCATATGTTATATTTGTTTATTACGAATGAAATGTACGATTGGGAAAATACTGCTATGATGTTAAAATGCATATGTATGTATGAGATGCCAGAAAATCATGATTTTAGAATATAAAGTATGACTTTAAACAGCACATGTGTGGCATGAATATTAATTTACGTGAAATATATTATGATATGAAAGATTTTACGAGCAAAGCATGCTTTCAAGTATTATGAAAAGATAAGTTATTGTAAGAACCCGAACCGTGATAATGGGTTTATATATATATAAAGAGAGGGACATTTTGGTAAAAGAGCATATTCGTCAACGAAGCCGGATTTTGTCGACGAAACCTATGTTCTTCTTATCGACGAAATCTAGAGACTCGTCGACGAGGAGAAGCCGAGGAGTCTTGAAAAAATCGGTGATCTCAGATTCGTCAACAAGGTCACCGATTCGTCGACGAAGGCACCATTTCGTCGACGAATTGGGCCGGGTCAAAGGACTATAAATAGGGATTTTCAATTCTTCCAAGCTAAGTAACTTCAAATATCTCTCTCTCTCTCTCTCTCTCTCTCTCTAGATTTATTCGCCGATCGTTGATGGAATTGAAAATCTGAAGTTACCACGAGGATCGTGGAAGGATTCTCTACAGTTTCTATGGATCGGAATCTCGTTTCGGAGATTTTTGGGTTTTGGCAAAAAATTGAGGTAAGACTTGGTTTTCAATTCTGATCAAGTAGTTTTGTAGGAAACTGTTTTGTGAGTATATTCTGTACTATGATTTGTAGGTTTTGGAACTCAGTTCGCTGTTTAAGGGCTTGGGTGTTCGGGATTGGCTATTCAGGGAAAAGGTAAGGAGAACTATGTTTATGTTGGTTATTTTTTAAATTGGACTCAATGGAATTGTGGTCCACGGTCCAGTGTGTGTTTTGGCTACTCATTTGGGAGGATCTAACGGGGAAAACTATGGGTTTTTCATTATTACAGTTTTGGGAAAAAGGGGGTGACGGGCTGACTCCCGGGTTTTGTTGAAAACCGAGTATATGTGTGATTTATACTGTGATATTGGGATGACCGTGCCTTGACTTTGTTTAAACTGTATTTTTTTAGACAACCATGATTTAGATTACCAAATGAGTGTGATTTGTTTGGTTATATGAGCATGCATGTGTGTGTGATATGTTGAAGTGCTAGTAGGAACGCGGTTTCAAAATTGTTCCAAGTACTGAGAGTGGCCAACTCTATATCTGAGGGCGTGTGTATCGCCAGCCACGTTGGCAAAAGTGACCGGCTCTATATCCGAGGGTGTGAGCCTATTCCGGTAGATCAGGCCAAAGGGTGTGGATCCACCAGTTAGCGCTGGTACGATGCCATGGGAGTCGACGACTAGCCATGTGCCGGTGGCGCCGTGCTTCGCGGGTTGGCTATGGGCCAATGCCAGAATGTCGGACTGGCTTCGGGCCAATGGGTGTGACGACATCGGCTTACTGATCATGTATGTGTATTGTTACGGGGCTGCGTATAAATGGCCGTCGTGTGCGTGCGTGTGTGCACTGTGTAAATTAGTACTGGATTGCATTCAACTGCTTGTATGTTGTGTCATGATAACACTCAAATGCTACACACCGATATAACCTATGTTCTTCCTTACTGAGAGGTGTCTCACCCCTACTGTACGTACATTTTTACAGGTCCTTCGAGTAACCGGAACTAGCGTCCTGGTGTAGGGAGCGTAGTGGCCGGTGTACTGCGTTAGCGCTTAAGTAAGTGTTAGGACTGTAGTTTTGTTGGGTTGCCATTTTGAGTTGTATTTGGGCACCCAGTTTGTACATTTTTGTTAAAGCCATGTTTTGCTCTTGTATAGACTCTGGTATGGTACTGCATATGTTGATATAGAATGACTTTTTCCGCTGCATATATTATTATGATTGGATGTGTTTAGGGTGCCTGGGAACCCCACGGGGTCGGACCCTCATCCAGTGTACTATATCTGTGATGATTTATATGATATAGGGACAGGTTAGGTTACAATTTTCACCCCCGGGTCCCATTTCCGGGTTGAGGCCGTGACAGTTATGTTGCGATGATTTTGACGAATATATGATAAATGATTTATTTTCAAAATATATATACCTGAAACGATTTTGGTGCGAGGTCATGTATTTATGTTATCGGCACGAGGCCATATTTATGTTATCGGCACAAGGTCGTATTTATGTTATCGGCATGAGGCCGTATTTATGTTATCGGTGCGAGGCCGTATTTATGTATGATTTCGGCACGAGGCTGTACTTATGAAATTATGAAAGATGCTATATTACCATGTACTATATGTTATCAGAATCCGGATGTTAGTTTAGTTCAGTTCAGGAGCTCAGTACCGTAGCCATATGTAGATCAGATATCTATGTTCAGATTAGTGCTAACCATTCCACGAGGGGATGGGAGATGGATAGTTGATGTGGTTTTCAATAAAGTGTGGACGTCCACCTGATAGTTCAGACTAGATTGTGGTGGACTCATCATACTTACAGACATATTTGATTTGGCAGTGGTCGGCCAGCCATTGTCGGGTCCGGCCTTTGGGTTGCACAACCCGTCATGGGGGGTAATACATGACATTAGCTAACTATTCATCCTGGGTATGTTTTCAATATTACCAGTATAACAGATGTTTTATGTACATTATGATTTATTAATAAATATGAAAGTACATGATAATTTAGTATGTTATGATGAATGTTTACTGATACATGAAATGTACTGTATATGTATAATTGCATTAAATGTTCATGTTGCCACACAGCTGTATTTAGTTTATTTTCCTTTACTGAGAAGTGTCTCACCCCCAAACTTAATTAATTTTTCAGGAGACCCTGAGTGACCGGCGGGTCATGGCCGCCGTTGAGTGTGTTGAGCTTCCCTACTAGTAGGGTAAGCAATAAACTAGGATCAGGAGATTTTCGTTGTATGATCCTAGTGTTATTTTGACTTTTGGGGATTGTAAACATATACAGTATATTGATGATGTAGTAAACTTTGGTATTATGTTTTATGGTTAGATGGTTGAGATTTTATGCTTACTGCTACTTAGATTTCTACTGCGATTGACAGGTGTCCCTGTCACCCACTAGTTCGGGTTGACCATTTTATTTATTATGTTATATTTTATTTGAGGTCGTTACAAAGTATTTTGCATGAAATATCATTTCCCATTAAAACGCAACCAGTATTAACTTACTTGTAGGTGTCGAACCATTTTTTATTTGTTGTCATGTGATAAGAGCATCCGGTATCTAGAATCCATAAATCATCCGTGAGGCACTCCGAACTCAATGAAACACATAGCATATCACCATCATTGCTTTTCGAGTCTCCTTCCACTACATTTGCAGATTTTTATGAACCCTACTAATTTTCAGCATTCCCATTCTTCCACTCCAGAAATTCCAGTCTTATGTGCCCAATTTTACCACACCTAAAACACTTCATGTCCTTCTTCTTCCTGAATTGCAACTGAAATATACTCCGAAACTTACGTCTTCCATGTTCTTAAAAACTTTTCACCACAAACCCTTCACAATGTGAAACATAATCGCTAACCATTTTTCTTCGATGAAAACAGAGCAATGCGCTTGTCACCTCTTCCAAATTCAAGTTTTCCTTGCCCCATGTAAGAGTGGCAACCAAGTTCTCATAAGTTTGAAATGTAGGTAGGGAATTTAATAGCATCAACGCCTTTTCTTCCTCCTTGAACTTTACATTAACACGTACCAAATCACTCACGATTTGATTGAAAGTGTTGATATGCTGATTCAAATTCGAACCCTTCATCATCTTAAGCCAATATAGCCTTTGATTAAGAAAGATATTCGATTAAGACTTAGACATATATTAGCTTTCCAGTTTACACCAAACTGCTGTCGAAGAATCCTCATCCATGACGTGATACAATACGTCATCGGCCAAACAAAAATGGATGGTTGATACTACCTTTGCCTCCAATTCATTCCATGTTGCTTCATCCATACTTTTCGGTTGAATTCCATACAATGCCTTCACCATCCTTTGTTGTACCAAGAGATTCTTCACCCTTCTCTGCTTCAAACCGAAATTTTTGGTTCCATCAAACTTGACAACATCAAATTTCGTAGATGAAGATCTAGAGGCCATTACAACAATGCTATGATACCAAATGTTGTCAAAAAACCCCCCCCCCTCCCAAATATGCACAAAATAATATATATATATATATATATATATATATTTGTGTAAAGAATCAAATACTCACTGCGGCAATCTAATAGTGAATATACAGAACAATCCACAACCACAACAAGTAAATTAAAGCAATAACAATCCCAAAGACACAGAGAATTATGTGGTTCGGCAATTCCTACATCCATGGGAGTAAAGGCAAGGATTCACTATCTTCTTATCCAAATTACAAGCACAATACAAGAACCCTCTCAATAATGCTCTCAACCACACTTGACTCATCATATACAACATATACTATGTATATATTGTAATAACACAAATAATTATTGAAATAAAATAATAATAATAATAATAATAATAATAATAATAATAATAATAATAAAAGAGGGAAAATAATTTTAAAGGAGGATGCAGCAAGGCCTCGTCGACGAAAGCGGACGCGTGTCTCATTGACAAGAGTTTACTGAGGGGCTATTTTCGGGGCCTAAAACTCATCGACGAGGGTTAGGTGCTTGTCGACGAACTTCCTTCTTGAACTCGTCGACGAGGTGACGTGGCTCATCAACGAGGCCACGTGGCAAAAGGCCTATAAATAGTAGAAAACTAGGTTTCAGCGAGAGAAAATCATTTCTCTCTTTTCTTTCTCTCTTTAACTCGGTTCTCTCTCCTTCTCTCTACGATTCTTGCCCCGATTCTCCTCATTTTGACGATCAAAAGCCGCCACGTTGATCCTGGGGAGATTCTTTACAAGTCTTCCAGAACAGATTGTTGGTTTGGCCAACTTGGGCACCATTCCAGAATCAGGATAAGTAGATTATTTGGGTATTTTCAGTTTTATTAGGCTTATTTGAGTTTAAATTTTGAGTAATACGGGAATATACTGGAGTTTTGTAAAATAAATTAGGATATTATATTTTCAGGAATAGGGTGTTTTTAGGACCCTGCAGACATGGGTTGGGGACCCTAGTGAATATTTTCAGAAGTCCAGGTAAATTATAATTCAGAAAATTTACAAGTATGTAGGTTCGGGGAAATATAGTTGATTTATTGGAAATATGCATATGTGTATTATTTCAGGATTTTAGGGATAGTACGCTGTGAGCGTGAGGATTAAGTTGGAGGCGAGCCTCCCAGCCAGTTAGGTAAGGGAAATATGCTATGCTAAGAAATTCAGAAATATTATTATTAAATTATAGTATTTGTTTATGAATATATGGGGTATAATTTATACAGTTTTACAAATTTCAGAACATGAGTTTTAGTAACTGTGTAACCTGAGCAGATATTCGATTAATATAGAAATTGTATAGTTTTTCAGAATATCATGATTTACAGTATATATATATAGACAAATATATTTACCAGACAGATATTTACCAGACAGATATTTTACAGATATTATACAAACCAGTATTTTATAGTAATTACAAAATGTCATGCTTTCCAAAACCATAACACTCAGACATTATAGATTATTCAGTTAGATATAACAGTTAGATATTACAGAAAGATATTATAGTATTTTCAAATCAGATTTATAGTGTTATGGTTATTTTGGAATCATGATGAAAACAGTAGGATATTTATAGAAATAGTATATACAATATCAGACCCTGATGAATCAAGTTATGTTCAGTTAGCAGAGCATGGTACCGTTGCTATTTTCATATTAGAGTGCAACCACATATCTCAGGTAGTATGTGGATTCCGTCAACCGTGTCTATGGAGAGATTGCAGTCTCCCCAGTATTCTAAGTTGAGGAGGCCAGTTTGATGAGGTAGTTACCAATTCTGGGCCTAGGAGAGGTTGCAATTTGGGCTGGATTGAGGATTGATAGAGTACAGTTGACTTACTTGGTAGGTCAACCTGGATTTAGTCCCACCTACGAGCTGCACAACCCTATCATGAGGGGTGAAATCATGACGTACAGTTTTCTAGGGTAAAATCTCAATTATGTATATGTATACAGATTTACAGAATATCAATAATATAGTATGATACTAGAAGTATGAAAAGTAGAAACTCAGATATTATAGTTATACTTTAAACTATGATAAATGCAGTTATACCGTATATTAATTTACCAGCTTATACAGTTTCAGATATTGTCATTATTATACTTATCAAACTCAGTTGCCACATACTAGTAATAGCATATTTCCTCTTACTAAGTGTTGTCTCATTCTAGTGGTTTAACATTTTTCAGGTGATCCAGTTAAGCGAGCAGATCAGGCTCGCAGATAGAGAAATCTTTTATTTTGCCCTGTTTATAAGGTAAGTTTATTTAGGGGATTATATTTTTGAGTAGATGATACTGGGGTGATGTGTAGATATGTGTGTGTGTATATATATATATATATATATGGTTTGGAAACACTAAATTATGGTATTGTAAGTATGGGTGTATGACTTTATGTTTTCCGCTGCATAGGTGTGTCAATTTGTGTACAGTGATACCTTGGTGTCCATCTGGGGCCTAAGATGTTAGAGCAGGTATTACATGGGTATCAGAGTAATTTATATTTTATATGGAAAAAAAATGGTGTATTTTTTGGGTCGTACACATATAAACCTCCTCAGAGGTTTTTCCCCGAAACCCAACCGTATTAACGTCCATTTATTCAAAATTTGAAATCTGTGCTGAGCATCCTGAGCCAAACCGTCTACGGTTTCAAGCATAATAGAAATAATGCCCTGTTGCACCACTACACCCTGATTTCTTTCATGCTTTTCCTTAGAATGTGAGCCAAAATTTACAACAAAATAATATATATATATATATATATATATATATGTTATAAAAATTTTGAAATCTAACTTTTAGGATATATGTTTCTTTAAGGAACTCTATTGTCTATCTTGTGTTGAAATATAATACAAGAATGAGGCAAAGGAGGTGTGTGCTTACAAACTAACAATGGGGGTATAATAATTCTTAAAAATAAGGAATGTATCCAAAATTTCATGTTAAATTTGGTCTCTCCAAGAAGGCCTAATGATAAGGATACTATAATGCATTTACACCATGTTTGGGAACTTGGAATTTAAATCTATTTGGATATGTGTTTACGTGGGTAATAATATAAACAATATAAAATTGTCTTAGCTTTGGTCCAAGTCTGTATAAATCCAAACTCAAAATATAAAATTTATGTTCCCAAACACAATTTTTACTAATGGAGAACATTATATAAAAGTTTACTAAAAGATGTATGTTGTATTCAAATGAAGGAAATTGTTTATTGTCCACTTGATGCAAGCAAAGCCCTCTTAAACGCATAGGTGATTATAGAAGAAAATAACTTAGCTACAAAAGTTGTGTTTGTGAGTGAGGAATGGTTGATATGCTAAATCAAAGAAGCTTTACACTCCATTTGGAACTTAAAGAATATTGGAGAAAAGAAAGGAAAATAAAAAGGATTTTAACCGATCGCCAAGGGTATCACTAAATGGGGAAGTTGCATGGGAGGTTTGGACAGGTAATGCGGTAGGCTACTCCGGTTTGAAAGTGTTTGAATGTTCAGCCGTGCACGTTTCTAGTGAGATTGTTGACTCTATGAGTTATATCCCATTTTGATAATGACAAATCACTTTGTATCTTACCTGTGCTCTAAGCTTTTGAACAGAATTATTCGTAGCACACACGGATGGTGAGGATACAGTGGATGCCATAAGGAACTAAATGCTCACATCACAAGATGACACTTAAAGAGCAAAAGGAATGCAGACCAAGTTTCTCATTTGTAATTGCAATTAAATTTTTGGGTCTGCAATAATATGATTTGTAATAATGCATTACATGCATGATAGGATTTAATGCTCAAAGACTATAGACTGACCTTAGGTCCCCAAAAACTTCATGAAAAATTCCCTAAGCCAAAATTTCATACTTATACAAATAGGGATAAAACTTATATGGTCAAGGAGAAGCATTACAATGATTTTTCAAGAGCCTCAGTTGGCCGTATTCTTGGCGTTATAAATGCCTCAGTCGACCGACCAGGTTAGAAGTCAAACGTTTGACTTGGCTCGGCTGACCAACCTATTTTTCAACTAAGCTTCCACAGTCGACTGACCTTTTAAATTGACTCCTTCTACCTACCCTGGCCGACCGAACTTTTAGTTTTAAAAACATCTCGGGCAACCAAACCTACAAAGGTTTGGAAAATCACCTTCGCTCGACCGACCAAAATCTCCCACAGCAAACCGAACCCAAAAGTAAATTTAAAATCTCTGAGTGAGGTCAACCGACTGACCCTTACTACGGTCAAATGATTCTCTCAGGTTCTCCAATTTTTAACCATGTTAATCAAGATTTATTTTTAATTAAACTTTTTCAAAAATTCCCTCCATGTCCTTAATGGTTAAAAATTTGGGAATTCTATAAATACCCCTTCATTACTCCTAATTAGCAAGTAGATTATCAATTTGATTAGCAAATTTCTCTCTGAAAATTTTTTGTTTCCTAATTGCTTATTCTTTCAAATTCAAGCATACTTTGTTATTCTCTTCCACTCTTTCAAGTTAAAATTGTTTTAAAAGAAGAGAGCATTATTTTCATACTCCTCATTTCCAAATCAATTGCAATTTGAAGAGAGTTTGTTGATCAATGTTGCAAGCATATTCATATATCATCTATTGGCATATACTCTCACATATCCATGTACATTTAAAAATATTTCTTGAGAGTTAGCTATTGTGATTTTTCCCATATTATTTCATATTGATAAATATTGATTGGGAAAGTCTCATCTTTACTTGTGAGTTTTTTTACATTATCATTGCAAGACTCAAAAGCTTGCTTCGGACTTTTTACTAAATATTTTTTAAGCAAGATATCGGATATCTCCTACACTTTCCTTCAAAAATATTTTTGGAGATATTATTTGTGCATTAAGATCTTTGAAGAGTTCTTAATATAATATTTCTTTTAACTCAAAGATCATTATCTCTTATACATCTCTTTTGAGAGATATAGTTGAAATACTCTATTGAGCATTAAATTTTTATCATATTAGGGTGCATTGGTTGTATTGTGGTACATATCTGCTTGTGAAAGAAGCACTGGTTATTGTACACATTTATTACTTGTGGTTGTATTCTAGGCGTGGCCTGAGGAGGTGGTGATCTAGCTTGTAAGGATCGGTTGTATTCTAGGCACAACCTGAGGGGGTGTTGATCTAACCCATAAGGATCAGTTGTAAAGGTTGGGGTCAGCCCTGTGAATGTGACCTGGGGTTTCCCTCACCCAGTAAGGAGAGAGTGTTATAAACGGTGTCGCTCCACCCGTAAGTGAGCAAAGGTAGTGAATCCTCTAAGCTGGTTTTACTTGAGGTGGACACGTAGGCACAATTGTCGAACCTCAATAAAACATCTGGTGTCACTCTTGTTTTACTTGCTTTATATTTTTTGTTTGATTGCTTATCTGTATCTGCTGGAATTATTGCACTGACATTTAGATACATATTTGTGATTTCTTGTGAAATACTAGAACTGCTATATATACCTTGCTCATCTGAATAATTTTTTGTATCAGTTGAATAGGAATTGTTTAGAAAAGACCATAGGTTGTGGTATACTGTTGCTAGTCAATTGACCTAAATTTTTTAAATCTCCAATTCACCCCCCCCCCCTCTTGGGATTACACTAATCACATCAAAGATTAGATCTAAGCTTGGTGCAATGTCTAGACGGTACATCTTTCTGAGGTATCAGAAAAGTGGGTTCAAGCTATGAGATACAATGGCAAACAAGGTGGTGATTAGTGGAGACATGATTTTTTATGGGAAAGCCATGGTGCAACGTACTCGGGTAGATGAAAAGAAACAAGTGCCAAAAAATTGTAGCAGCAATGAGCATGTAATGTAAGTGGAGTTAGAGACTCAAGACAAAGATGACATTGTTCATAATGTAGGGAGTTCTAACTTAGGAGACCAGCAGGATCACAGTGGGCCCAGATGCACTATCAGGTCACCACCTAGGTATAAATTTGATGATCTGATGTTTTATGCATTCATTATCAGTAGTAAGGTTCCAACTATTTTTCAAGAGGCAGTGCACATTCAAGGGAAAAGTAAATGGATGAGTGTTATGGTGGAGGAAATAAAGTCATTGCATAAGAATTAGACGTGGGAATTGGTGGAGCTTCTAGAAGGGAAGAGGGCGATAGGATGCAAGTGGGTGATTTCTCTGTTATTTTATGTGAATTGCATGTTAATTGCTGAGAAGACTTTAACTGAGGTTAATAATTTGGAAACTCTATTAAGAAAATAATATGACATGAAGGTTTTGGGTGCAACCAAGAAGATTCTTGGGTTGGATATTCGCAGGGACAGAGCTACAAGGAGATTGTGGTTATTCCAGGGTAGTTTTTTGGAGAAAGTGTTGGAAAGGTTTGGCATGGTTAATGCAAGACTCATGTGTACACCATTGGCGAATCATTTTAAATTGTCTACCGCTTAGTGCCCAAGGACAAATGATGATATCTATGACATGTCAAAGGTTCCCTATGCTAGTGCAGTAGGGTGTTCGATATATGTTCTCCCACGTTCCTGGTTACCCTCTACCACAAGCCCTTCACCTTACGAAAATTCATCACAGGCTTTCTTCTTCTGATGAAAACCCAACAGAGCGCTTACCTCTTCCAAATTCAAGGTTTCTTGTCTCCATGTTAGAGCATTAACCAGATTTTTATAATTATGAGACGCATGTATAAAATTCAATAGCATCAACTCCTTGTATTTTTTTCTCGAATTTCACATTAACCAGCATCAAATCACTAATTATTTGATTGAACACATTGATGTGTTGGTTCAAATTCGAACCCTCTGTCATCTTAAGCCAATACAACTTCTACTTAAGATACAATTTGTTCGTTAAAGACTTGGACATATACTGGATTTCTAGTTTCTGCCAAACAGCCGCCAGAGATTCCTCATCCGTGCCTTTCGGTTGACCTCCGTATAATGCCTTCACCATACCTTGCTCCACTAATAGATCTTTAACCCTTCTCTGCCATAGTCTGAAATTTTTTGTTCCATCGAACTTAACAACATCAAACTTTGCAGAAAAAAATTTAGAAATCATTATAACGTAATGCTCTGATACCAATTTGTAGTGCAAATAAATGTGCAGCGAAAATAAAATGATCTTATAACACAGCAACCAACAGTAAAATATACAGAAAACACAAGCACACAAATTATATGAAAGCAATAAAAACAATGATATGAAGAATTATGTGGTTTGGCAATGCCTACATCCACGGGAGTAAACAGTAGTGAATTTTCACTATCTTGTATCCAAAGACATTTGAATTACAATATAAAACATGTATATATAACCCTCCCAGAGGTTTTCCCCCCGAAACCTAGCCTATATAACTTCCCAATTCAAAATTCAAAAACTAACGTTGAGTAACCGAGCAAAACCGTCAATGGTTTCAAACATACTTGTTAGCCTGGTTGGCTACATTATCATGGTATATGTGTTTTGATAATATTAACCTACTTATTGTTTCTAGTGCATTCCATCTTTACAGATTATGTTTAGTACAAGTTCAAGGGACAAATACTTGAAGTATTGGTCAAAAGGCAAAGATTGGACCAAGTTGACAATCGAAGTAGGAAAGATCAAAAGGTTACGTACTCGGATGAACCCAAGCACACCAAAGGAAGCTTAGTGTTGTATTATATGTAATAGGGTGTGTGTTTGAGGTAGTTTATGTTGTAACTCTTGTGTTTTGTTTCTTGCATGATTTCTGAGTAAGAGTTGAGCAATTTCATATGCATAATAGGACACATGAGTGTAAACACCCCATTTTTACCCAGACCCAATATTATTATTATTATTATTATAATTTTTCTATTATTATTATTATTATTATTATTTTTATTACTATTATTATTGTTATTATTTTCTTATTATTATTATTATTAGTGTTTTTATTATCTTTATTTTACTATTATTATTATTCTTAATTTACTATAATTATTCTGGATTATTATTACTATTATTTTTATTTATTTATTTATTTTTTACCTTATTATTATTATTATTATTATTATTATTATTATTATTATTATTATTATTATTAGCATTAGTATCTTATTTTGGCTATTATTATTTTTATTATCTTTATTTTTATTAGTAATGTTATCATTATTATTATTATTATTAATTATTACTTTTAATGTTTGTATTATTACCTTATTTTTATTAGTATTATTATTATTATTATTTTACTGATAATATTTTTATTATTTTTAATTTTACTATAATTATTTATTATTATTTACTGTTAGTAGTAGTAGTAGTATTATTATTATTATTATTATTATTATTATTATTATTATTATTTCCTTATTGATCCTTATATTATTATTATAATTATTATTATTAGTACTACTATTTTCATTATTACCATAATAGTAAAAGCAGAAAAATAAATAAATAAAATAAAATCGAAAAAGGAAGTTTTTTTTAGGGTTTTAGAATTTTTTTTTTTTTATATAAGGGGGCGCTGCCCAAAAAGAAAACAGAACAAAAAAAAAAAAACCCTTCTCTGCCATTCTGCTCTCTGCCCACAGCCGAGCAAACAACCTCCAGCCGAGGCCATCCGCCGCCCCCTCATCTCAACTCCCCTACCTCTCCGAGTTTTATCTTGGCACTGCAACCGTAGACTCCCAGCCGTGAGCATCCTTCACGAGCAGCCCCCCTGCTGCTCCCCCTCGCCGCACAGCCGAACGGCCCCATGGCCGCCTGACATGCCATTACTTCGGCAGCTTTTCACGACCCCGTTACGCGTCCACCAACTTCCCTGCCGGAGCACCAGCAGCTGCCAACCACAGCTCCGGCCAGACCCACCACCACTCCTTGCTCCTACAAGCACTCAGACCCCCGCGGCCGCACCCGTTGCTGCTCACGGCCACGACCCCTCGACGCCGCCACCACCTTCTCCGGCGATAGCAGTAGCAGCTTCCACCATCACCGGCGTTCTCCATCAACACCAGACTGAACCCAAACCTCCGGCGAGACCCTCATCATCTTCGGCCAACTGCAGCCGCCGTGAACAACACTAGGCCAACCGAGGCCCTCCTCTGCTGCACCATCTTGCAGCAGTCCCCTCTGAGCACCCGCGGTGGTGAGTCTCTGTAAATACATGCACACACACACACCTTATGTTTTAATGTTTAAATTTTTCTTTATTTTATCCTTGTTATATATATTAAAACTGTTATTGAAGGTTTTTTTTTTTATGTTGATCATATTGTTATTATTATTTGTATATTATTATTAGTAAATTGCTTGGATATTATTATTGCCATTATATTAATTGTATTAACATTATTATATTGATTTTACTTGTATTAGTGTTACTTTGTTTGTATTATTATTAGTAATGTTATTATATTGTTGACTTATTATTATTAGTATTATTATTATATTGTTGGTATGTTCTTATTATTATTATTATATTATTGGAGTACTATTACTATTGTTGTCATTTATTAGTTATTATCTAATGTGCATATATATTATTGTTATTGCCTTATATGTTTATTTGTATATTTATATTATTTTGAATGCACATTTTTTTGTATAGTTTGTATATTTGCATTATTATTGTGATTGCCTTATATAATTATTTGCATATTCATGCACATTCTATTGTATATTAGCTTACATGTTTTCATATTATTATTGTGTTTCAATTTTAGGTTTTTCTATGTTTCCATATTGTATAGTTTACATTTTAATTATAGGATTGATTTGTTTCTTTAATTATTTCCATATTGTATATATTTATATATATTGTTATATTGTTATATTATTGTCGTATTGTTATATTGTTATTGTTGTAGCGAATATTCCTATAGTGTATATTGTTATATTATTATATGGTGTATATGAGTATAATGTTATATTAAGTATGTTGTTATATTTAGTATTCTTAGATTCACATTCATGTTAATAATATTGGCATATTTTAGTATTATGTTAAGTTTAGTATTTTATTCTATATTATTATTATTATTGTTATATTTTGTGTTATTTATTAGTGTATATTTTTTTTAAGTATTCTAATATATATGGTATTGTTTTAGTATCTTTAGTATCTTCATATATATAGTATATGGTATTTTATTGCTTATTATATGTATTGTGGTAGTTTAATATCTTAGTTTATTATCCTATTATCATATATTGAAACCTCCCAAAGAATTTTGTAAATATTTTAAATTATTTTTAAAAATTCTCTAAATTTTGAAAATAAATCTGGGAGCTATTTTTGGTAAAGTATTTTCTTGATTTTCTTCCCTATGATTTAATTGCGGGGGGTATGAGCCTTCGGGCTTCACGTATCCTAAGCTCTGAGGGAATATATATATATATATATATATATATATATATATATATATATATATATTTATTTATTTATTTATTTATTTATTTTTTACATGTATTTCTAATTCATAAAAAGGAGTAATTTAAAGAATTATTAGATTAACTTAGGAATAATTTCAAATTAATTAGGTATTGTTCGTAAGAACAGGCGCGTAGGGGGTGCTCGTACCTTCCCCTCGCGTAACCGAACTCCCGAGCCTAACTCTTGTAATGTAGACCGATTCTACCTCTAACGGGGTAGTAATCATGTGTTCTAACCGCACTAAAGGTTAGTGGCGACTCCGATATTCCATGTTTTTCCTTAAAAGTAAAAATAATTTTTTATTTCGCCGCCCGGGGCACTCGCGCTCCCGGGACGTCGCGACAATGAATAAATAAGATTTCACCTAAAGTCACAAACTCAACTTTAATAGTTTTCAAAGTTAAAATAAAAGAGTTTGTCAAAAGAATCCTAAATTCAAAATATGTTTTCAAAGGGACAAGTTTTTAACATTCTAGTTTTAAGAACATTTTTATACTTAGTCCCGGTTGTGTCAAAACGAGCTTTTTGTCCTAAGCACTCAAGAAAGTCAAGTATATTTTCATAAAGGATATACTAAGCATATAAGATATCGAAACAATTTTTCAAATGTATTTTTACTAACAAGATATCTTATATTCAAGGAGAAACTCATTTGGACAAGTATTAAACTTTATTAGATTTAATATATTTCATATACTTTTGTCCAAGAATGTTTTAAGTGATTAAAAGGCTTTTTGGTTGGGTTTAAAACCTTAATTATGCACCAATCACCTTTCCTGAACATCCTTTGGTATTTGGGGCATAACTTTTGTTAGAAGAGTCCAAAAAGGACTATCTTAGTGTCTATGGAAAGTTAAGAAAAAATCTCACAACTTTTATGTTGATAGATTTTTCTAATTCAGGGCAGTGGTCGACTAGAATAAGGGAATAGTCAACCAGAAATTCCAGTAGCTAATTTTTCCTCACAGACCAAGTAATTGGTCGACCAGTGCAGGGCAATGGTCAACCAGTGGGTGAATGGTCGACTAGACAAAGTGAATGGTGTGAGGTTTGTTTTGTAATTACAATAAGCTCATTGTGGGGAGTATCATTTGTATACCCATCTTATTGTAAAGGTTCTGTGTGGACCTAAATGAAGGTTCTTTGTAAGTGTGTAGGGATTTGTTCCCGAGTGTAGGGTTGTATACCCGAGTTGTAAGGGTTGCTCTACCGGGAATGGAGCGTTCATAGTGGATTATGGAATCCTTGACTTGGTGCCAAGGCATGGACGTAGGCTTAGTGCTGAACCACATTAAATCTCCGGTGTTAAGCTTTCTCTCCCTTCACTCTTTATTTTATCTTGTGTATGATTTATTTTGTGTATATTGTGATATAATTTTCTGCAATATTGCCAAGTATTTTATTTTGTAGAACAATACAAATTCTGCGAAAAGAATCCATTCACCCCCCCCCACCCCTCTAGACTATATACTCTCGGGCTGGGACGCTTAACAATACTATCGATGATTTGAAATCGAGACCAAACAGTCGATGTAACACAAGAAAACAGTTGACTATTTCTTCTAAACCTAACAAAACCTTGACGAATTGGTTCTGCATACCAACATCTCTATTTTTCACCATGTTTTTTCTTTGTACATGCTTTCCACTCAACATATGAGCCACATATTACAACAGATGTATAGTTGTAGCCATATGAAGGAAATAGTTTATAGTAAACTTGATGCAAACAAAGATATCTCAATTACATAGGTTATTGTAGAAGAAAATAACTTAGCTACAGAAGTTGTGTTTGTGAGTGAGGAATGGTTGATACTTTGGAGAAAAGAAAGGAAAATAAAAAGAATTTCACTTTTCCATATTTGATTATCAAGGAAAATGAGAAGAAAATAAAAAACATCAAATCAATGAACAAAGTTTTAATTCTACACATACTTAATATTTGGTTTTTCTTAATTCTTAATCATACTAGAACAATTTTTCATTTACTTGATATAGAAAGAAAATATAGTGGAAAATGAATGTCCTTATTTCCCTTTCCTTCCTCCAAACAAAATCCTTGATCTAAATGGGATATTAGGCTAAGTAAAAAATTAGACCCTCTCAAAAGAACACCATGGTCTTCTGATCAAGGTTTTCCAAATAATGAAATTATTCCAAATACTGAATTTCTCGTGGATTCCACTTGATGGGGTTCACATATAATACAATAGGACTCACTATTTGAAACTATACCACATATAAATTTATCTAACTTTTGAAGAATCTAAAAGCTTTTTAATATGAGTGGAGTAAGCCAAAAACCTCATTATATATACCTACATTCTCCCTACACACATTATATATTCCCCCCACCCCTACCTTGTGGTTAGTACTATTGCTTGGTCCAACTTCAAGCCATGATCTTTGATTTTTTTTTATCTTTATTGGATATTGTTTCTTATATGGGGCAACTTGAAAGACTCCAAGGCATCCTTTTTATAAGATAAAGGTGTGTAAATTTGTCAAAACAAAAAAATGAGTTATACTATATGTCATGAGCTCATATTATAATGGACCTATGATGACACAGGTTCATGTGGTAGGACCGTACTAGGTATAGTAGTGTGGATCCCACACTGTTGTACCTCGTGGAACCTTACTACGTGGGCTTGTATCATTACGAGTCAGTGACACTGAATATTTTACTAAAAATATAAATCTTATTTAGATTATTTAAGTGGATATTTTAATTATTAATTAACACAATTAATTAGAAGAAAATGAAATACAAATATTGTTACTTTTAAAAAAAATCAATAAAACCTTATTTATTTTAGATATGAGAAGAACAATTCCAAGTCTATTGATTAGTTAAGGTTTAAATATAGTGTAAACTATTGTGTTCTTTAGTTTCTTCTCCTAAAAAAAATGTTTTGATAATGTTTATTTTTCCCCTAAAAACAATGTTGAATGCAATGCAAATAAGCATCAACACTTGGAAGGAACGAAGTTGATAAATCTATGTTACATATCAAATTTGCAAGTTAAGAAGCAGCAAAAGAGAAGAATTGTGCCCTAGCTTTTGCTCGCGAGTCTTGCGAGCCTCCGTCACCGGACGTCGCTTCGTCAAAGGCGAATCTCCGAACGACGAATCTAAGAGAGGCAGGAAAAGAAAATATTTAGTACACTGCTCAGACGAAGAAAATGAAACAACTATGACCTCGCTTTCCTGTGGTAGTGGTGGTGGTATCATCCGCGACTCATCAGGTAATATTAAGGCCGCTATCTCTGAAAAAATTGAGGCAGGTACTAATAATAGAGCGGAGTTGTAGGCTCTCACTAGTGGTGTTCAGCTCTATAAAGAGTTGGAATATTAGAATATTTGTATTGAAAGAGACTCAAAATTAGTGGTGGGATGGATCACATTTGGAATTTGCTCTTCCTAGTACTTATAGGACTTTTGGGAATTGTTAGAGGAGGAGCTTCAAGACCTTCAGTTCTCTATAAAGCATCAATTTAGAAAAGGTAATCAAGTGGCGGATTACTTAGCTCATCAAGGCGAGGGAGGCAACACGAGGAGATATTTTATAGGTGATGTGCTGCCAAGTAAAATGAGATGTCTAATTCGTATGGATAAAATGAGTATTTCAAGCCTTCATTTTTAAATGTCATCATTTGGTTCTTCTATGTTTTCCTCAGGTTTTTGTTTTGCACGTAATTGACCTTAGTTTGCAGGTATTTTGTTTTTGTTTGTGTTTGTTTTATTTTGATTCATATGGTCTTGTTTAGGTTGTTTTAGTCGGATAATGGTACGGGTTTTGTTAGGCTTGTATTGATTTTGTGGCCTGGGATGGTTTTGCTAGTTTATTTGTAAATCCCTTGTGGCATGTTTGAAACCACAGTTTTCCTCTACCATAAATGAGGGCTATCAATAAATTTGAGGTTTTCGTAAAAAATAAATAAATAAAAATAATATATAGTGTAAACAAAGCATCAAGAACCACTTAAGCTATCACACAAACGTACAAGAATAAATTTTATATTTATAATACCATCTTATCTAAAAACCTTTTAAGCTTGAAAGTGTAAACAAAAGGCGTGTCTATTATATTAAAAAAAAAAAATTGCTTAAAAGGGGCAGTTCTTTCATGTAAAATTTGAAATTCACCAACCCACTGAAATGTTGAGGATTTACATTTAACAATACTTTTCACTTGCATGGGTTCAAGGGCTAACATGACATCTTATAATTGATGGATTTTAAACTTTACGTGAAGAAAATATTTCTTTTGAGCATATTACTATACATTATCTTGTTATACATAAAAAATGACACATCTCTCATCTCATATCTCTTCCCACATTCTTTTGAAATTTAAATAAAATATATATGTTATAAAAATTTGAAATCTAACCTTTAGGATATATGTTTCTTAAAGAACTCTATTGTTTATGTTGAGTTGAAATATAATTTAAGAATGAGGCAAGGGAGGTGTGTGCTTACAGACTAATAATGGGGTAGAATAATTCTTAAATGTAAGAAATGTATCCAAATTTCATGTTAAATTTGGTCTCTCCAAGAAGGCCTAATGATAAGGATACTCTAATGCATTTACACCCTATTTGGGAACTTGAAATTTAAATCTATTTGGATTTGTATTTACTTGGATAATAATATATACAATATAAAATTGTGTTAACTTTGGTCCAAGTCCACATGAATCCAAACTCAAAGTCCGAAATTTGTGTTCCCAAACACAATCTTTAGTAATGGAAAACATTATATAAAAGCTTACTAAAAGATGTACGGTTGTAGCCAAATGAAGGAAATAGTTCATAGTAAACTTGATGTAGGCAAAGCTCTCTCAAATGCATAGGTTATTGTGGAATAAAATAATTTAGCCACATAAGTTGTGTTTGTGAGTGAGCAATGGTTGATATGCTAAATCAAAGAAGCTTTACACTTGGATTGTAACTGTTAAAAAAATATATTGGAAAAAAGAAAGGAAAATAAAAAGACTTTCACTTTTTCATATTTGGTTATCAAGGAAAGTTTGAAAAAAATAAAAAAACATATCAAATCACTGAACAAAGTTTTAATTCTATACATACTTAATATTTAGTTTTTCTTAATTCTTGATCATATTTGAATAATTTTTCACTTGATGGGGTTCACATATAATACAATAGGACTCACTATTTGAAACGATTTCATTGAATAAGAAAATAAAAAGTTCTGACCGAAGGACTACGCTGATCCTTTGGGTAAACTAAGGAAAGGCATATTCTTGCCTTCGCTTGTTTAGAATTTTCTTTCTAGCACTTCTCTTTTGGCTCCCACTCATTCTATACCTCTCTAGAAAACGCCTTAAAAATTGAATTTTCCCAACAAAAAAAAGTACACTTCGATTGAAGAATTCAAATCACAAGTCTTCAATTGTTTAGTACCTCACATTTCAATTTGCATACATGCTTAATTTCGATTTTCTAAAAAAGTTAGGGATTAAAAAAAAATTCGTTAGCAATCGAACCGGCTAAACCGTATGAATAAAAAACAACCTTGGGATTACACCCCAGCCTGATTTTTAAAATATAAAGTTGAAAAAGTTTGGGCTCGATTTCCTCAAATGGGTTTGCAAACAATTCCCCCAAGCCCATTCAACCCTAAGGCCACTCCAAGCCCATAAAAAGATTCAAATAGTTGATACTCCATTTTCCTGCATATGGCTCACAAGAAAAGCTATTCCATTGGTTAATACTGATTCCCATTATGCTTCTAGAGAACAAGAATACAGCTGAAGTTTCTAATTACATTTACAAAAATCCTTCTTCAAAGTTACTAAATCACAAAATTATAGATGAAGGCATTGCCTTGACAATGAAAAATAGTGAAAAAAATTTTTTTTGAAGGAAAGAAAATTGGGAAGAACAAATTAATTAGAGAGTTGCTCTTGTTACCAGCAGACTATATATGAACATTACCAGTTCAATTGAGAAATCTAAACAGGAACATCAGATGGGTATTCTTCTGGGTGTTTTCTGATGGTTTCTCTGAGTGATTTCTCTTGCTCAACAAGGTTCAATGGTGGATCATCATACACATCAGTGAACAACTCACCCAATGGCTGTTTGTCAGTTCTTTCCGCAGATTGAATTGCTTTCAATATCTGAAAGAACAAATAAGTCAATGAATTCTAGCCATGAAAAGATATTAAAATGTTCATGTTTTTTTGCTCACCTGATCCCGGACCCTAGTTCGAAGGTCTGATTCATCTTGTTCACTCCACCAACCATTCCTCGAAACCCATTTTCTAAATCTCGCGATCGGGTCGCGCGCCATTTTCCAGTGCTCGATCTCATCAACCGAGCGGTACTTGGTGGAATCATCAGATGTTGAATGGTGTCCGACTCGATAAGTGAGAGCCTAAAATGGAAACCAGCAGTTCAGAAAATGCCCATTTCACAGACTACTAGAATTGCAGTGTAAACAGCCACTCCGGTTGCTTATACACTTACCTCAATTAGTACAGGTCTCTGCTCACTGATCACCATTTCACGGGCTGCTCGAATAGCACTGTAAACAGCAAGAGTATCGTTTCCGTCTACCCGAATGCTTCGAACTCCATAAGCTTGACCCCTAACCACAATACCATCGCCTGCCAAATACAAGTGAGTTCACAATTCAGATTTGAAGAAAATACATGGGCTTTGGTAAGGAACTACTTGAATTGTCGAAATAAGAAAAAGCCATGGGCAAAGAAACATACTTCGAAACTGTTCGGTGGTAGGAGTGCTGATTGCCCATCCATTGTTGCGACAGATAAAAATAACCGGAGCTTCCGTAACTGCTGCAAAATTTAAACTGGCATGGAAATCTCCCTGTCACAATATTACAGATATTAGTTGAGAGAGAGAGAGAGAGAGAGAGAGAGAGAGAGAGAGAGAGGTTTACCTCACTGGTGCCACCATCCCCAATGTAAGTGACTACACAGGCATTCTTCTTATCCATTTTAAGGGAGTAAGCAGCCCCCACAGCTTGAGGAAGTTGTGTGCTGACAAGCATGTACAAAGCCCAATGAAGATTCATTCTCAGTGTTGACTATCAACATTACTTTATATTATGGTCAGTGTTGAAAAGGATCTTGATCTTACGCCATGGGCGATGACACGGTGACATAGTTGTGCTTGTTTGACCCGTAATGGATGGGCATCTGCCTGCCTTTCCCGTAATCCGCCTTGTTCCCAAAGCACTGGTCTGCAAATTCTTGGAAGGTGAAACCCCGCCATAGTAGCACCCCTGGCTCCCTGTACTGCATCACACATTCACTCAGATCAAACATAGACAGTAACAATCATTCTCATGAAAAGAATAGACCCAAGTCGAATTCAACTAGTTGCTTGTTCCCCATTTTCCAAGGAACAGGTAATCCAATACAAACTTGCCTGAGGAAGGACAACATCATCTGAGGTGAGTGCAGCTGCTGATGCAATGTTGATTGCCTCTTCTCCCTTTGAAGTGATATAGAAGGAAATTCTCCCTTGCCTCTGCGCCTCGAAGAAAACGGTATCCATTATTTGAAGGGCAACCATGCTGCTGTACATCTTTACTGCAACTTCCTTGCTTACCTAACAAATGTGAAAGTGTCAATAGTCGATTTGCATCTACACTTAACAGCCAAGGGTACTTAACTACATTTCCACAGGAAGTTCTAGTGCAGATATGCAGTTTATATGTACTTTGCATCGATCATTTTCGAGTACTTAAAAGCTTAATTCTGTGGCGCTTTGGTACGATTTTTCAAACTGGATTCAAAAGATTGGAGTACACAGAATGAGGAGATACCTGTGGTGATGTGCCGTGCATAAGGGACTGTCCATCATCGTCGAGTACCCGATAACAACGTATCCTTTCTGTGGGGGACTCGGGAATGAATCTCATTTTGGAGGTAAAGGAAATTGGTCCTCCTGGAAAATCCAGTGTCTGCTGCAATAACCAAAAGGCACATTCAGAAGAAAAGACTTGGCTGAAGATTGCAAATATGCATCAATAGAAGATCTCAGAAGATCAGTTACTCCAGTGTAGGAAATTCATCCATGTATGCATTAGCACAAAGGGTAAAAAATTTCGTAGTATGACGAGCTTCAATTCCTAGTGAAGCTATGGATTAGTTTTTAACTAAAAAATCATTTTAACAAAAGCAAGAAAAATGATGTCAAATTTAAAATGATAGGAGAGGGTTGGCTTCCTTACACGATAGCAGGACAATAGATCATTGAGGAGACCTATCCCACATGCAGGATCGTGTACCTAGTGTTTAACTTAATTTATTTCATGAGAAAATCACTTCAATTAAAATAAATAGAATCTTTATGTGAATACAAAAACAAATGTGTAAATACTAAGCAAATATTTGAACGCAAGAATAAAATAGAAAGAGAGTAGAATAGATTGCAAATTAAATAACGAAAGAGAAAAATTATAAGGATCATATTCTTTTTATTTTATTAATCATAGCTATAGGGGTCATGTGAAGAGGCACCTTTCCATAAATTGGGAAATATAATTTAATTTTATATAATATTCGATTTAAATTCATACAAAATAAATATAAGATACAAAAAATTGTAACCTCCAAACATGGGATTAGCTTCGAGTTCTTCATTTAGTTCATCAAATAAGACTTAGAAAAAATGTGCAGCATCAAATACTTCATATGTACATATGAGTTATGCTATGTGCCACGGGCTCATGATAGCATTGACTTATGTGATAGGATTCAATTAACCAAGATTCAAAAGCTGAAATTTCACTTATGGAGATTTTTGGAATCGAACGACACATGTAACGGATGTCCATCTTGCAAATAAGGCATTTCTTGTTAAGCAAAATTTTGGAAATGATAACCCCTCTAGGGGTATTTTAGTGATAGGTTTTACAGGAATTGGACGATCATGTTTGGTCAAATATCTCACGACAAACCTCACTAGATATAATACTGTCATTTTCTCCTCTCTTTCTCTCTCTCTCTCTCTCTCTCTCTCTCTCTCTCTCTCTCTCTCTCTCTCTCCACACACACACACACACACACATATATATATATATATATAATATCTTTTTTAAGAATTCCCTTGTGAGCTTGTCCCACATTAGAAAAATAGAGTGGATGATGGGTGCTTGTATACATGGTTGGATCCAAGACCCAATAGGTTTAAGCTTTTGGGTCAAGTTGGTGCTCACTCATGTGTATCAAGTCCACCCATGGGCTCCTTCGGTCCTAACAAATGGTATCAGAGACGACAATTCATAACTCTGGTTAAGCGACATTGAAAAAGTCGAGACGGGAAGTTAATTCTCCTGACGTACTAATAATTGAAGGACCAAGTGTGTAGCTGAGGCCAATAAGGATCATCTAGGCTGCGGATGGATCCGAATAGGGTCAAAACGTGAGAGGTAGGATTAGTTCGGAAGCACATGGAATGCAATCTGACGCACGTAAGGCTACAGTGGTAAGGCCCACTTGAGCAACTGTTGGAAAATTGGGCTTACTCCCTGAATGGAGACAATTTCTGTTCAAGGTGGAGCAGTTAGAACTCACAAGTGAGAGGAAAATTGTTGAAAATTCCACTTGTGAGCTTGTCCCATATTGGAAAATTAGAGTGGATGATGGGATCTCAAGATTGAAACCACGGTATTCCTCCACCATAAGTGAGAGATTTTCTAATAAAGTTAGGAGGTGTTGTCCTCTTTTTTTGTGAAAAAGAAAAAAGAGTGGATGATGGGTGTTTATATATATGGTTGGACCCAAGACCCAATAGGTTTAAGCTTTTGGGTCAAGTTGGTGTTCATCCATGTGTATTAAGCCTACCCATGGGCTCCTTTGGTCCTAACAATCTGCACATGCTTTTATAGAATATATTAAATTTTTTTAAATATATATATGGCTAAGGGTGAGCATAATTCGGTTAAAATTGAATTAACCAAATTAACCGAATAATTAGGTCGATTCGTTTCCATTTTCATTTTCGTTGAATTTCGGTTTTTGGATTTGGTTAATTCGGTTAACTGAATTAACCAAATAGTATAAATTAACAATAAATAATTATATATATTATATATTAAAATATTTTATATATTATATATATAATAAAATTTTATTTATTTATATCTATTATATCTATTAAAATTTAATATTATATATATATTAAAATATTAAATCGGTTAACCAATTTAATTGAAATTTGGTTCGATCGGTTTTGAATTCGGTTAAATATGAAATTTCAGTTGGTTTGGTTAATGAAATTTTTTAACAAAAAATTTTTGATTAATTCAATTAATTAGCCGAATTAACTGAACCAACCGAATGCTCATCCCTATATATGGCTGTGTTTTATCCCAGAAGGAAGGGGACAAGGGATCGTTATTGAATTATATTTCTCTGTCAAGCTTGAAAAGCACATGCACCCACTGATTCACACTTTTTTATTTTTTTAAAGATAGTCTTAATCATAAAATAATATAAGACTATTTAAATAATATTTTCCATTAAAAATAAAATAATTTTTATTATATTTTTTGTCTTTGTAATAAACACTATTAAGAATGTTAATTTATTCAATTATGATTTGCTTTTTTTAAAATAATAATAATAAGTTTAGTGATATGTAAAATAAGATTTTGATCATTTGTTTAAATATATTAATTTATTAATTTTTTTTCTTAATAGTTAAACATAAAATTCATATATTTTCTCATATTTTCCATATTCTAAATGTACCCATGAAAGTTAATTTGCTAAACATGACCAAGTAAATTGGTCAAGAATTTATTAGTTAAATAATTAATAATTGATAACCTCAACATAGAATTGAATAAATATATCCTAAGAAATATCAAATCTAATATAGTGGTTTGAACTTTATGTCCTCAAATGCGTATCATTAATTTTGTACAATTTCTTTACACCAACTCCCTATCTTTTAAAAATTATATAAATTTTAACTTCTCAAAAAAAGCTATCTGGGATGATCCCGACCACTTGTGGAATCCTCCCGAGATAACTTTTCCGAAAATTAATAAACATTTTCTAAACAGGTGAAAGGATGAACCATTGGGTTCAAGACCCGATTTTCAATTCGAAGATGAGAGGCACAGCAACAAGTAAAACAATTAAAAGGAAGTTAATTAGAGAAGGGAAGGGAATTAACTAACACCTGAATTTGAACTTGGTGGTGAGGCTTATCAGAGAAATCCTCCTGCAGGGGATAGTTGAGCAGCTCTGCAGCAGCTTTGGTTGATTCAAAACGCAAAACAGAGAGACCAAAGGGTGTTGTTGACACTAATGCTGCTGCTGCTGCTGATGATGATGATGATGATGAGTGCTTGCTGCTGCAGCAATGGCGGTGGAGAGTTCTTCCTCCTCCTCCTCCTCCTCCTGATGATGATGAGGTGGCAGAAGTATTGCGCATGATCACGATGATGCCCTTCTCTCTCATGATCCTCTTCACATGATTATTCCCAGCAATTATAATACTGCTACTCGTTCTTCTCCAAAACCAGATTGCCATGGATGATCAAGAACACAGCAGATGCGGAAGAAGAAGAGTTAACTAGTTATTACAGAAGCCGCTGCAGAAAAATTATCTACGTACATGGGAAGTAGACACAGAGAGATGAGATCGAGGCTGCTTAATCGTTTCCTTTTTTTTTATCTTCCAATTCAATTTCTTTTCGTGGGCATTGCCCAATTAATAGGTAGAGACGCTGTAGTCCCTCACGCTTTTCCACTTCATAGCTGTAGACAGGTATATGACGCATCGCCTTCTTATTAAGAGCTTAAACAATGAAAATTATGATGCGTCTCTCTTCCCGGGTCCATGCATATTGTGTTGATGCAACGCATATTGTGCTGATGTCAAATGCGTAACAAGTGGATTTCACTTCTTTTAATTTCAGTGGAACCCACTTATTAGGTGTCTTACATCAACCTAACGTACACATAAGTTGAATTGATAAGTCATATTTAAGGCAATTAAGTCTTCCTTTCCTTAAATTTTTCATTATTACTCTCAAATGGTGTATAGTCTTTAGGGCTAATTCTCGGGCACAAAAAGCTAAATTAATTTTCTAAAATCATCGATTCCTTGATTAGTCTTTGGTTAATTAGTCTTTCGCAAAACCCACTCGTATTTTCTAGGGAAAAAAAAAAATCATTTGTCGAGTGTCAATGGGTTATAACGTCTTCCAGCTACATACTAACCCCAAAAAAAAAAAAAAAAATGAAAAAATAGCGTTTCCGATTGCATGTGCACTAATTAACATGATGCAACGTATTTATTTTTTATTTTACTTAATTAAGATCCTTCCTCTTCCTCGTACCTTTATCATCTTGCCGGTGTAAAAATCAAACTCTGCATCAATAGTTTCGCGACAACTATTACCTTCAGAAAATGAAATTTTCTATCTATTTCTGGAAAATACTTTTCATCATATGCTACGTTTTTGGTTTTATATGCAAAATATCCACCATATATGATGTTAATATATATAAATATTTTATAATTTAATGATAATCATAGTGCAGTAAGAAGAAATGATAGAAGACCATGACAAATGTGAAAAACACCAAAAACCATTTTGTCCAGATGATGAGTGGGAGGCATGTGGCATGGACAGATAATACAAAAATCTTCTATTTTTGGGGTGAAGTTTGAAATTATGTGAGCTATTCTAAAATTAAGAAAAATTATAATACGCAACTTATACCCAACTGTCGAAGCCTCGATGAGTAAGAGTTGCATCGGTAAAAGGAACAAGACAAGTGGTGCAAATTAAAAGACGAACTGGTGCTCGGTGCACAAAGTGTTGGGACCGGGGGAGTTTCTGGGCCGACTTAATATACATGAACGAGCACCAACTTTGATCCAAACTCTTAAGCCGTTATGTGTTGAGTCCAACAATTTAGAGAAGAACTCATCCTCTACTTTAGTCTTTACAATGTGGGACAAACCTGCCAGTGTAATTTTCAATAATTTTTCTTACATTTGGTTAAGTTTGACCACTCCCTCGCGAAGGGAACTCATTACTTCTTTTTAAAAAATAAAAAATAAATAAATAAAGAAATAAAAGCAGCATCTCCTAACTTTATTAGAAAACCCCTCACTTATGGTGGAAAAATACCGTGGTTCTAATCTTGAGATTTGGGACAACTCAATCATGAGAAAGACATGAAATCACAAGAACCCACTCGACATGAGTGTTCTATATTGAAAACAATATACAACTATTCATTTTGAAGATATACGGGATTAGCATTGATAGGATCTACCCTCCTCTTTTACGGGATCAACATTTGTAGGAATACATGCATAAACGCTTAAAATTAGCTCGAACCATATACTACTTATTAAAACCGGGAGAGCATTTATGTCGACTTAATAAATATGGATAAGCACCAACAATGAGCCAAAAACTTAAATAATTAGGTACCATTTTTTATATTTTTTTCACTCATAGATGAAATCTCATCACAAAACCCTCGAGTATGCAAGGTTTGGATTCAAATATTCACGCGTATAATTTTTTAAAACAAAATAGCATAACAATTTCGCATGTGACTAGCATGCGTCAATGAGTGTATAAATTTTTTTCTCAAATATTTTTCATAACTTTGATCAAAAATAAATTTTAGATATCAACTCTCCAAAAAGAGTAGTTAAAAACCATCATTCATTGTAAAAATTATTAAGATAGACAATATAACTAATAATTTTTCCATCCTGGTATAGAGTCGTCCAACATTTTTTGGATGAATGTGCATATACTAATTACGAGAGAGAGAGAGAGAGAGAGAGAGAGAGAGAGAGAGAGAGAGAGGAAACCAAATGGGCAACCTTTGCTGACAACGATGCTTTATAATTATAAAGATAGAAATGTGCATGAGTACAGCATTATTGCTGACAAATTAGACATGAGTACACAGCTGGGAATCCCAATCCCAATCCCAATCCCAATCCCCTGCCCATGTCCCTTATCTTTTGTTCATTGCGGATCATTTAAAAATTAAAAATAATAAAAAATTAAAAATGAATATTTATTAGAAAAAAAAATTATAAAGATAGAAACGTGCATGATAGCATTATTGCTGACAAATTAGATATGAGTACACAGCTGGACGTCCCTCCCAATCCTAATCCCAATCCCAATCCCCTGCCCATATCCCTTATCTTTTTGTATAACCCAAACTCCTGCCATTCATAGGATACCGACACCAAACCGAAAAATATTTGACCGAAATTTCATGACTTTTATTTATGAAAAAGTATGCTTACCACAAAAAAAAAATAATAGTAATATTATTATTAAGAATTCCACTTATGAGCTTGTCCCACATTCAAAAATTAGAGTGAATAATGGATGCTTATATACATGGTTTGAGTCCAATACCCAATAGGTTTAAACCTTTAGATCAAGTTGGTTTTCACCCATGTATATCAAGTTCATCCATAGACTCCTTCGATCCTAACAAATATGATATCACATATGAAAGATATGACTCTATTTTGCTTAGAGCTAAGCTGAAACAGATACAGAACCCCTCCCCACCTAGCCATTTAGGTCTACCCCGGTGGAGGGCACTGGCGGGGTTTGGTGCCACACCGAGAGTCCAATTGGGCTCATCGGTGAAATAGCTGTGTTCAACTTACGGAGACCCAACCCTCCCTCCTTTTTAGGCCTATTGACCTCTCCCTAGCTTACTCTCTGATCCATATGACCCCTCACACCAGATCACAAAAAGTCTCTCATAATTATCTCAAGATGAAATATAACAAAATGCTAGAAGGACAAGCTTGAATCAGGATTATTCTTCCACCAAAAGAGAATACCTTTTGCATGATATACTTCATGAAGATCATGAAGAGCATAAAGATGAAGTTGCGTAGTTGCCCTAATTGCCAAATATAAATTAAACATTCAAAAATTAAATAACAATACTATTGAAAAGTTCGACAATGCAAAAATCTTGCGCACTTTAATTAAAGAATCTCAAAATCTGCCATACTAACATCCATATCAACAAAATGGCCACAAAAGCCCAAAATGAGTATATGATCTAAAATTCTGAATCATTCTAAGATGACTAGTTACTAACCAACAAATACAAACATACTAACATCCAAAATATCATTGTGATGAAAGTTTGAAGCACTTAGTACACAAAACTATTTGACAATTACTTGTTCCTAAAAAGGATGTTCATACTCAAATTCCACGTACATGAAACAATCCAAATCATTTGCGGTGGCTCGTTAATATGTTGAAGTATCAGTGTCATCATTTTGCTCTATTGTTGAGATCCAAAGTCTTTCATACATTCATGAGCATAGCCACATTAATAAGCTCTTAAAAAATTAAATATGTTCATATTTGTTCAATTAACATGTATGCATTTCTCCCAACCTTAGAGTTAACTTAGCTCAATAAGCTAAAATTCAAAAAATTTGTATACAGAGAATATAGTAGTTGAGTTCATCTTAAACCAACCAAAAATTGAAATTTGGTCATTCACCATGTACGAGAATCCCAGCTCGGCATCCATGGTTGAATAGTTAAAGCACCCAACTCTCATTAAGGAGTCGTTTGGCATCATTGTCGAAAATTATCAAAATGAAAACCATGAATAAAAACCAGAAACTGAAAAACCAATAATCTGTTTGGTTAATATTTTTAAAACTAAAAAAATTAAAATCTTGATTGGGCAAATGCTCATTTTTTCCCTTAAATCAAATAATAATTCAAAAATATGATTAAATAAATAATACAAATTAAGAACATTATAATAAAAATAAAATTTATAATTCTTTTACTGAACTACTATTTTTCAATACTCACTTTCTAGTGCTACAAGAAATTGCCTTTTGTATATGACAATTGAAAATAGTAAAAACGTTTAAAAGAACTTTTATGGATATTTTTATTTTAATTATGTTTTGAACACATTGTCATTTTACTTTAGTTTTAATTAAAATATGTATAAAATGAACTATTTAATTGAAAAAATTTAATTTTGGATGTTAAAATATTCTGCTTGCCAAAACAAATAAAAGAATTTGGTTTTCAGTTTTTCCTAAAACAGTTGAAAATGAACAACAAAAGCAAAAAAACTAACGATACAAACAAACGTGTTGCCACAATCAGTTTCCTCACCTTGCAGAAACAAAAACAGAAAACAGAAAACAGAAAACAGAAAAGATACCATACAGCCCCTAAACAATCACAAAGTCAGCTCCGCATTCCTTTGTTCACCTCCCCACTCTGCACTTCAAAATAAATAAATCTCATCAACAAAACCTCACTGAACTATGCTCCAACTATCAAAGCAAACCTATGAAGGTAACTGAAGGCTTGAAGCACACAAATAAAATGGGATAACATAGGTCATGGATTGTGCATCACACAGCAAGCATTTGAAGCAGGATCCAAATTTACCTTAGTTGTGATCTAACATCAATGGAGAAGTCGATCAAATTCCATGGTGCAGGTTCTTAATGCAGCTGATTGTAGAGCAGTGGATCTGTTGATCATGTCTAGCCTCCTGTATTTAAAGTGCAGCCAGTATGCCCAAAGTCCCAGTGATTCTCCTCCTTGCTAACCTTTGGTTGAAATTTTGAAATTTATTTAAGCAATTTCTGTTTGAATAGACAAGGAAAGAGGGAGAATTCTAAAAAATTGAAACTATATATATATAGATATATATATATATATATATATATATATAGAGAGAGAGAGAGAGAGAGAGAGAGCTGTGTACCTCAATCAAGATGGCGGCCAGTTGACAGTAGGCAAATAACAATGAGAAATGGTAATGATGATGGTAATGAGTAGGCAAAGGAGGCTATAGTGTGAATGAAGTGAGAGAGGCTGCAGGTAAGAGAGAAATATCTGCAGCACCCTGTGGGGATGGGGGTGGTGGGAGGGTTTGTTCTTATCCATTTCCCATTTAGAGGGGAGACTGCACCTTGAATTTTTGGTTCGAATGCACAATTCTTGTGGAAAGGAGCATTCTTACATACAAAGTTCACTGAAAAACAAGGATGGAAATTATGTTGGTATTAGCATTCTATTCTTGCGAATTAGACATACATAAATGTAAGCTTTATTTAATTTCTGGGATCTTTCCTAGCTTTTGACCATGAGAAGAGATGGAAGAGAATCAACAATTAAAGAGATTTCTCATTTTTATCAAGCCATGCCTTTTACAATGCCAACTGTTCTTTCTTTCTTTCTTTTCCATTTTTACATTTCTATTAGACCCAAAGGTACAAAATAAAAAACTAGTCATAAAATAGAACAACCCATAGAGTACATATAGCATCATACACAATTAAGCACAATCACAAAATCAAGAAAATAGTTGCCATCATGTTGGTCCTTTATCATTAATCACCCTATTCCTTTTTCAGCCTAATGATTAATTCATGCTAATCCAAATCGAACTGTGAGCATTTAATTTCAAAAATCTATAGGCAAAGACCCCAAATAGTTTAAAGTGTCCTTACCATCCTTAACTAGCCACAGGCACAGGCGATGTGCATGCTTTGCTTCTTTTCGGTGGCTGTTGTTTGTAAGGATATTAAATTGATAATTAAAAATATATATTAAAATTTTATTATCTACAATGACAGTACAATTAAGTGTACATTAACATGTGAAAAAAGTGAAAAAAAAATGTAGTTAGTTAAAAACTTATTAATTGTCTTGATATTTTTATTTTTATTTATTCTTCCGATAAGTAAATAACACATCTCACTTTTTTTATTCTAATATTTTTGTATCCTCCACCACCACAATCCAATCCATCTCCTATTGAACCATTGCAATCATCATCACCTCCCTAGTATCATATTAAATCTTGATATCAAGTTCAGTAATGGTTGAATCAAGTTTGCGACTTTGTCTTTACATATATACTTCTAATATCAGTCATGGTAAAAAAAAAAAAAGAGCAGCCCGGTGCACATAGCTCCCGCGTATGCGGGGTCCAGGGAAGGGGCAGACCACAATGGGTCTATAGTACGCAGTCTTACCTCGCATTTTTGCAAAAGGCTGTTTTCACGCCTCGAACCCATGACCTCCAAGTCACACGGCGACAACCTTACCATTGCGCTATAGTTTATAAAACTTAGGCTTAATCTCAGTTTAATAATTGTTAAGAGTATACAAAATAAATTGTAAATTTAATGAATATTAAGAATAATACTATATAAAAGAAATATTAGGTATTTTGCCACAAATTATTATGACTTATAGTGGAGCGGAGAGTAATTTGAGAGATATGAAATTAATTAAAGAGGAATTCAATTAAATTAGAAAAATGAACAAAAAATAAAAAATAAAAAGGAACCAATTATATGCATAAGAAAAAATATATATAATTTATTAAGCACATATTATGTGCATTATATTGCTAGAAGATTTCATATATGAATATTGCTTGAGTGAAAAAGTTAAAGAAATATTTAAAATATTAGGTATCCATAAGAAACACATATAGAACTATTTATGGCCCCACAAATATTTTTTAAATGACTCATAATGAAAATACAACACTCTTTTTCTTTTATTTTTTATTTTTAACTTCCTAAAATTAAACTTTGAAAAATATTAGTACCAAGTACCAAACATATCTTGCCCAACTTACAAAAATTTACTGCAGAACATAGATTATATGTTAGAGATAATAAATTACAAAAATAGATCAGTATTTTTTGTCCATTTGGAGACCATGAAGTCGGGATTAAACAATGGGAGATAATCCAACTTCCATACCATACCGGCATACCCCCTTTCACCCTTTGTAAGATTACAAACTAGGTGATAAACATGAAAGTCCCAAGAAGAGAGTGTCAATGTTGTTCTAGGTCCTTTAGGCACTTGACTAATCCAATGCGATAATGTAGTTGGCCCCTCTACCTTTTCCAATTAAAGCCATAACCCCAAGATTTGAACTTTGGCATCAAACCAAGGTTTACTTTTATCACATGTTGTCATTTTTCATATTATTTCAATTAAGAAGTCTAATATTTTTATAAACAAATACCACTCAATTGTGCAGAGTGGGCAGGCAATGAAGGAGTGAATAAATAAATTTATATTTCTTACGCAATGTTTATTTTTAAGAACATATAAAGGAAATTGGGTCTAATGGGTTTGACCAAATGAACAATTCAAGTCAAATGGGTCATATCCCACGTTGGCACAGAAGATTTACATAAAGAGGAGGCGGGAAGTGGAATAGAATAATGAATAATCTTGAAAACCCCATATTCCTGTGCCTTCGTGTAGAAAAATTACAAAAACAATGTGAGCGAGAGAGTTGTACCGTGATTCAAAGATTCAGGGGATAAAAAAACTCACCTCAGAGAAGATAAATGGAGAAAAAGGAGATAGAAAATTATACGAGGAAAGTGAAGGGAAGAAATGATTGAATGTAAAGCAAGGCCATGACTGTATACTCGAGCTCCACTGTGGATGGGAGTTATGAGGACGCACGCATCTTCAGGTAGTTTAAATTGTGATGGAAACCATTACAGCCTTGTACAGCCATATATTAGGGTATTGCAACTGGATAAGGGGAGGAGTTTTTGGGGTTTTGGGATGCTAAAAAGCCAGAATAAGATATAGAGGAATCGCCCTTCTAGTAGTAGAGATTAGAGACTATGTCCACACTAGAACACATCCTTTGGCTTCCATTGAAGTCAATAATCCATTCCCTTGATGTAATTGCCAATGTCGCCCCATCTATTAAGATGTGATATTCTCTAGAGATGCCCCTCTTTCCTTTGTTGTAGCAGCCCCATGTCCTAATGCATCAAATCCAAAATGCATAGAACCCAAAATGTATAGAATAAATTATCCAGTCAACAAGCAGGTCTAAGCATAAGGGAATGCAGTGTAACGGGATACCAACTAAGTACTTTCACAATGCCACACTTCCAACTGCATGTCAAGGTCTAACGGCCATTGAGTGAGGAATGGAATCATCAGCACACCATCAGGATTTTCAGTAGAAATTGATCTGTTCAATTCCAAATGAGACTCTCATCAACTGTAAGCTCACTCTAGGATACATAACCAGCAGCTTCCATTTTAAAAAAACACATCCCAGAAAATGTTGCTGTTATAAACAAAAGGTAGGCTAGAAGGCTGAGACTGTAACACTAACAAAATAGTTAGAAGCAAGGTGGGTCAACCCCTCATGGCAGCAACTATTTTTCATCGCAAATATGAAAGATTTTAATATAATAAAGTGCTCCATTATCAGGATAAGGCTGCCCAGGAGATCATTGGAACTTACAGGCATTCTTCTTTCCTTAAAATTAGTAAAAATCAAACCCTCTGAAGATGAACTTAGTTTTGATTCACGAAAATATGCCACATTCAAAATGTCTTGCTTAGATATCAGCCCAGCTGAAACCAGGATTTTTTTGTATCCGCCTATTTTTCATCTCCTTTCTAACCTGAGCCAGTCCTTCCCAGTCCCCTGAAGTGGCATATATGCTAGATAGCAGCACGTAAGCACCTGAGTTCTCAGGATCAAGTTCAATAATTCTCTCTGCAACCTTTTTTCCAAGAGTTACACATCCATGAGCCACACAACCTCTCAACACTGATGACCACATGCTTGCATCTGCCTCAAATGGCATCTCTTTGATAAGATTCATTGCCTCCTTAAGGCAACCTGTTC
The DNA here is from genome assembly GCF_029873635.1 of Malania oleifera. Taxonomy (NCBI): domain Eukaryota; kingdom Viridiplantae; phylum Streptophyta; class Magnoliopsida; order Santalales; family Ximeniaceae; genus Malania; species Malania oleifera. The sequence continues at coordinate 5,145,129 of NC_080424.1, forward strand.
GAGCAAAAAGGTCAACCATACAAGAATAGTGCTCCAGACCTGGATTAATATGGTACACCCACTTCATTGCATTGAACCATTTCCATCCCTCTTCAGACAATCCACAATGATCACAAGCAGACAAAACCCCAGTAAATGTGATATCACTGGGGTCCACACCGGTATGCAGCATATCATCAAACAGTTCTAATGCTTCCATTCCACGACCATTTGTAGCATATCCCATCAACATCGAATTCCATGAGACTTCATCTGGTTTCATCATTGCATCAAACAATTTTCTTCCACTCTCTACAAATCCACACTTGCAGTAAAAATCAACCAAGGAAGTAGATATGATCTGATCAAATTCAAGGCCAACAATAATTGCCCTCGCAAAAATCTGTTCACCAAGTTCAAGTGCAGAGATGCTAGCACAGGCACTTATCACACTAGCCATACTAAATCTGTCCGTCATCAAACCCAGCTTATTCATTTTGCAGAACAGAGCTAATGCTTTGACTGGACAACCATTTTGACTAAAACCTACTATCATTGAATTCCACGATATCAAAGTTCTACTAGGCATTATCTCAAAAATTCTTTTTGCATCTTCTATTCTTCCACAATTGGAATACACTGTTATCATAGAATTGAGCAAGATTGTGTCGTACACTTCAAGCTCATTAAATAGTTTACAAGCATCATTACAACTTCCACACTTGTAATATGTGTCAACAAGAACACTAGCAACAATAATGTCATTGATTATGCCAACTTTACAAGCATGATTATGAATTTGTTTACCAATATCAAGACTGCCTATCACACTGCAGGCATTCAAAACGCAAGCAAATGTAGTGGAGTCTCCCTGGAGTCCACTTCCACGCATCTTATTGAAGAGGGCTAATGCCTCCACAGCTTGATAATTGGCAACATATCCAGAAATCATGGAATTCCATAAAACCACACACGGGTTGCATCTCATGCTGAAAATTCTTCTTGCATCGTTCATTTTTCCACAAGTTGCATATCCTGAAATCAATGCTGATAAAGAGAAGTCATCAGGTTCCTGCATTAAATTCAAAACATTATTTGCACTATCCAAGTCACCACACTTTCCATAAAAATTAACAAGGGAACTTCCCAAAACAGGGTCAAATTCCACTTCACCAGTAACAATGCGACCATGGATTTGCTTTCCACAATCAATAGCTGTCAAATTGGTGCAAGCCCCAATAACTGTCGCTATTACAAATGTATCAGTACATGATTGATCCAACGGATTCAAATTCAGAAACTTAAACAGTCTGACTGCTTCTTCTGGACGACCACTGTGAGCATATCCATGAATCATTGAATTCCAAGCAACCCCATTTTTCCTCGGCATACCATTAAACAACTTCTGAGCAACGTCCATATTACCTGATTTTGCAAAATCAGAAATGATCATGTTCCATGAGAAATCATTCTTCTGAGGCATGCAATCAAATAACTCTAGTGACCTCCTATTATCTCCTGACCTCAAATAGCCTTCAATCATAGTGTTCCAAGAGAAACAGTTTCTTTGATGCATTTCTTCAAATAGCCGATGTGCATCGTTCATGCTGCCACACCGAGTATACATATGCAGAAGGCAGTTTCCCATCATTATGGCAGATTCAAGGACACCCCTTTTGAGGAGGAGGAGGTGGATCTGTCTCCCTTGGCGAATGCAGTGGCGGGTGGTACATAATCGGAGCAGGCGTGCACAAGAACGGAGATCAAGATCCATGGCTGAATAATCTTCACTGGTACATGTTAAAGGAAAATTGATGATTTTTCATGTCACGGGAAAAAGAACGGGGTTGGTGGCTGAATTGTGGAAGCTGTGGCTGCAATTGGGTTTAAAAGTGATGCACTTGGTAGCAAAATTTGAAGGCTAAAGCTTTAGAAACACATAATTCTATAACAAATCTTTCTATCAAGGTGGCATCAATGCAAACAAAGTAAAGCTCCACAAATTATAGTTTAAACCCAATAAAGACTCGTCAAAGCAACTACCTAGACCTAAAGCACCATAAGAGAACTCAACAGAGATTATCAATTCACATACAAAAGCAAGCAAAGTCTGTATGCCTATGCCCAAATCTCACCTTGTAGATTCCCCTTCTTTGAAGCAGCTCAATCAACTTCTGTGCCTTCAACTTTCCTAAATCAGCAACCGTCAAAAATAAACATATCAAGTACCAGTAAAGATAATCCTAAAGCAATCTGGATTATCAATACTGACCTTCTTCATCCTGCAAATAGGAGAAATTCAAAGGATTAAAGGTCATCCTTTCTTTCCTCCTTTATTTTGGGGTAACGAGAATTTGAAAATAAGAACAAAGCATAATTAACAGTCAGAGAGTTTAATTTAAGAAAAATTCAACACCCAAAATTCTACTCAAAAGACAACAAACAGAGTTTCATAAAATTGTTAGCATGGCCATATGCTCAAAAAAGTTGTGGCAAAAAATTCAAAGGAAAAAAATCACACCATCAGAAGAAGAAGATGCAGGCAAATCTGAAAGTCAAATCTAAACAGAAGCACAGCAGAGAATAAAGAAAAAAACAAAGAAAGACTTAGGGCTCTAACACTAAAATAAAAGAGGGAGATAAAGTGGGGAAAAAAGCACATGGAGAAGGATGGAGCTCTGAGCAGACCAAGGGGGGGAGAGAGAATTTTTAGACCAGCGGAACAGGTGAAAACAAACATATATATATATATATATATATATATATATATTGAAGATGCTTAGCAGGATTCAGACCTTGGGCATGCTCCAACTGCTCTGCATATCTGGGTTTTCATGTTTCTAAAACAAATAGAGATAACATTTTAAGGTGTCCATCTTTTTGTTCATTTTGCCAAAATATTGTCATTTTATTTCAGGGTTTCAGCAATAAAAACTGCTTACCGAACATGTTTTCTGTTGCTGATGCTGTTACCAAAATTTTGAAAATGGAAACAAAAATACATGAATTGGACATGTTACCAAAAACTACTTTGAACCAAAAAGCTTTGAACCAGCTCAGTCTTCTTTGAGCAAAGCTCTTGCTTGTTTTCAGGTGTCAAAATCAGTTGTGACTCGAATTTTCAATGGGGTTTGTCTCATGAAAAGAAGCTGTAAGAATTGAAATGGAAGGAAGTTAAATACACACCATTGACTGTACTCACAGTCTTCCACAAATGGAAGTGTTCAAGATTTAATTTTTGCTAGACACATCCGAATGACAAGTGTTTGGGGAGGTCTGAGCAACTAACTTAGGAACAACTAGATCCATTAAATAAGAAATTGGCTCTCTATTTATTTTTCATTTAGTAGTTAGTACTTTTTTTCTTAACCCAAATCAAGAACAAAATCTTAACGAATGGATTTACTAATTTTTACATGAAATATAGTATAAAAAACAGCTAAATATCATAGAGGAACAAAGACTGAGCTTACTGAAAGTCTCTTGAAGATAATAGTAATTGGAACAAATTCCTAACAAGAAAGTAGTTTCTATTTATCCACCCCCAAATTCCCACCATGGAGTATTATGCTTACAGAATCAAGCAAAAGCAATTGACCGTAAAACAGTGGAAATAAATCCCTGGACCTCTCTTCTCTCTATTCATCAATTGGATTACAATTTATGACAGTAAATGGGAAATGCAAAAAGGTAAAAAATTTAAAAATAATGGAAAGGGCAATCCTTAACCATAGTATACTGAATGATGAGTGGAAAATTTTAAATCCGAAGGCATTGATTCATGACATAGAAGACGTACCATTCTGGGATTTAATTGAGGATGTGTGCGACGAGCTTCATCATATTGCACAATTATCAGGTTAATAGGACTAAGCTTTTCAAAAGTGTGACAGCTTTCATCAGATAGCTTTGGACTTGCTAGAATGCTATGAGATCAACAAGATTCAAATTATTTTTCCTGAAAGGGCATGTGTCAAATTTGATCCAGCAAACCAAAAGATATTTTTCCAAAAGCTTCTCGCTTGATAAGTTGGTAAAGTTCACCATGTGCACATCAATTAGCAGAGTCATATGTTCCATGGCCTGCCCACAGTTAAAACTTTGAGAATGCAAAGTCTAGATGTCCAGACTCCAATCACAGCTACGCATGTGACTGCATTGTAAATTCAAAAAATAATTCCCTGCAATTTGCAGTTTTGGTCAAAACAAATTGCACAATATTGCTCTATTCAAGAAATCCAGTCGGAAATCAAAATGAAGGATTCAATGTTTTAAGCCATTTGGCAGCCATCACCAGGCTATGTCCAAGAATTCAAATACGACTGAAATTGAAGGCTTCATTTCATTAATATATTTAGCAGCCCATGCTCAAGCTCTGTCCAAGATTTCAAATTGGAATGGAACTGGTGGATTCAATTCATTAAGCTGTTTAGAAGCCCACTCTCCCAACCTCAAATGCCCATGTTCTCTACAAGCATCAAAGACTCTGATTAACATTGCGGCAGTGGGATCAAATGGCATGCTCTTTACAAAATCCTCAAGCTTATCCACAAACCCATGCCTGCCATAGAGTTCAATCATACACTCATAGTGTTCCAATCGAGGTGTGATACAGTACTCTTTGCCCATTGAATTGAAATACTTCTCCCCCAACTCAACTAGACCCTCACAAATGCAAGCAAGCAAAATTCCCTGAAGGGTTACATGATCTGGTTTAACCCCCTCCTCTTCCATCAGCCCAAACAGTTCAAGTACCTCACTCCCTCCTCCATTGTGACAACATCCCAAAACCATGGTGTTCCAAAGAACCACATCTCTTGAAGTTGTCTCCCTAAAAACTTTGAGAGAATACTGAAGACAACGGCATTTGGAGTACATGTCAACCAAAGCCCCTCTGATCACAACATCTATCTCATAATTATTTCTAATCATAAACCCATGAATTTGTTTGCCCTGCTCAAGTGCAAAAATATTTGCACAAGCTGCTAAAAGTGTTCCAAATGTAAATTTACTCGGAGTTGTCTCCCATTGCATCTCTGAGAAAATCATCATAGCTTCTTCACTCAAGCCATGACGAGCACAGCTAGTCAAGAGAGCATTCCAAGAAACTCTATCCCTCCAATGACTCATTTGGTAGAACCAAACTCTAGCGCTTCTTAGGTTTCCACATTTCCCATACATGTCAAGGAGGGCATTGCCAACAAGGACGTCACTAAACAAATTGTGTCGATAGATAAATCCATGAACCTGTTTCCCTAGTTGAACATCAGAAAGTCCAGCACACACATTTAGAATCAAAACAAGAGTGACGACATCAATGTTGTTAGTATTTTCACGCATATGAAAAACAAAACCCAAGGCCTCTTCCCATTGGAAGAAACGCGTGTATCCTGTCAACATTGCATTCCATGAGATCACATTCCTTTCTGGCATCTGATTGAAGAGTTCCCTTGCTTCTCTAGTTCTCCCACTCAATGCATACCCTGACACTATTGACGTCCAAGATATCAAATTTTTTGAACCAGGTTGGTCAAAAATCCTACAAGCACTTTCTAGATCTCCACATTTGACATACATATCAATGAGAGAGCTAGACAACCCCTCATCTTCTTCAAAACCAATCCTAATTGCAATGCCATGGATTTGAATACCCTCCTTGACTGCACATAGACTTGAACAAGCTATAAGAGCACTAGAGAATGTAAAACTCAATGGTGTAACATCTGCTTCAATCATCTTGAAAAACATAGCCACAGCCTCTTGTCCATTGCCTATCTTAAGGTACCGCCTAACAATCACATTCCAAGAAATGGCATTTGGATTTTGGATCTCATCAAACATTCTACGCGCATCGCCAATAACCAGGCATTTACCATATATGTCAACAAGAGAACTTTTCAAAATTACATTCCTGCAAAATCCATACTTCACACTATGCCCATGTATCTGCCTCGATAAGAATAGTTCTAAAAGCGCAGCACAAGACCTAAGAACACTGGCAAATGTGATCTCATTAGCAGAAACCCCCGATCTATTCATGCATGAAAACAACAACAATGCTTCCTCAGCACACCCACCTTGCGCATATGCTGTGATCATTGCATTCCAAGAGCCCCCATCTCTTTGAGGCATTTCCTCAAACAGCTCCCTTGCATCATCCAAACATCCGCATTTACCGTAAGTGCTGATTGCCCGGTTGAGCAGAAAAGTGGGAGGCACAGGACAAAAGGTAACTAAATGGGATTCAAGCTTTCGGGCCTCAACAATGGCAAGCTTCAAAGAGCAAATCTGGAAAAGGCGAGCATAAAGAGAAAAGGGGAAAAGTACAGGAGAAGTAAAGATTATGGAAACAGCTTTCTGGAGGCGACCAGCATTGAGATGAGAAAGGACAGTCTTGATAGTGGCTTTGAAGTTGTTGGGAAAAGGATTGGGCTTGCGGGTATTGTTGTGAAGCAGACGGTTAAGCACAGAGGCTGCATTTATACCCATCAAACGTGCATAGGATGCGTGCTTGAAAATGCAAATATTCAACTTTTATATATATGGTATAGGATGGCGCGGATATATTTTTTCCCTTCAAAGCAAATTAATGCCTCAAACCAATCACCACTTCAGTTTTAGAAAATTTAAAAATAAATAAAGAAGAACTAAACATCCATTTTTTGGATTTCTTCGGACGGTAATCGTTTTGGGCATATTTGACGTGATACCACCAAGGACACAACATTAAAACAGTGAGAGAGACTGAGGGTAAAGGACACAGAATAAAAAACAGAGAGAGAGAGAGAGAGAGAGAGAATTACAGTCAAAATGGCCTTTAGCCCATTGATTCTCTTCTAACTAGCGTCCGACGACCGAGCAAGGGCACATAATCACCAGTAACACCAATATGGGATGCGAAATTCGCGAACCAGAGCCTCGACAAGATGAGAGGTGAAATAGGTAGGGCAGAGAAAACTAGAGATGGTAGAAGAATCCTTATTGCTCTTCAGCGGCGGCGGAAGAAATCGCCGACGGCGAAAGAAACATCATGGCGGCGCGGTCGATTCCCTGGCGAGGGAGGGAAGGGAACACAAATGCAACGACCTGGGTCGAAGTCGACTGAAAAGAGGAGGGGTGTGTTTTTTTAATTTTTTCCTATGTACCGGTGAAAATATTCCGAGGTTTTGTGGCAGGGTTTATCAATGAAGAGAGGTTTAACAGAGTTGCTTTTATGAGGAAATAAAATATTAAATTATATATAATATATATATATATATATATATATATATATATATATACATGGGCATGCAAAATGTGCTTGCTTCACCACTTTCTATTTTTTAAAACTTTTAAAAATTTAAATAGCATAAGGACATTTTGACATAGTTGTAGATAATTATAAGAATATTTGAAATAATTATGAATAGTTATAGGAAAAAATTTAACATGATTATAAGGGTATTTTAGGAAAATTGTAGGTAGTTAAAAGAAATATTTTGAAATAATTATTGGTCATTATAGAGATAAATTTGATATTTTTTTAAAGAAGACACAAATAGGGGATTTGTTGAAAGGTTTAAAATTTTAATTTTGGAATTCCCTTATGTCTCACTATGAACTCAGAAAATATTCAAAAATAAATAAATGAAAATAAAAAAAAATCTTTATTTTCATGTTTGATAATCAAAGAAAATGAGAAATAAAATAAAAAAATATAAATAGAATTTTGATTTTACACATTATTAATATTTATTTTTTCTAATTTTTAGACATTAAAATAATATTTTATTTTTTATAGCATTTATTAGTGAAAGAAATATGAGATAAAATAAGTTTCTTTCTTATTTTCTTTCACTTTCCTTTTCTCGCATTAAATCCTAGATCAAAAGTTTGGCACCTCTATTTCTTAAAACTTAAAAATATTCCTATGAATTGTTTGGACACACAACAACAAAGTCAAAAAAGTGTGTTTGAAGTGCCAAAATTCCAATTAACAGCATACAAACTTGGAAGAGAATGTTTAAAGTTAGGTCTCTTGCCTATCCTAGCATCAAACACAACATTGATAAAGGAGAGTTCATATATCTATTATTTTAACAATCAGCATCCAAACGACTCCCTTATTAACCATTATGACCATCATCTTCCTTTTGAAGTTGGGCTCCCCTTGCAAAGGTTAAAGATACAATTGAAGATGGCAAAGAAATTTATCTGTCAAGGCCCATCACATGATAGATAGCTTAAACAGTGAGCCTAATGTGACAAAAAATGACTCATTTACCCGTTCCTCTCCTCCTCACAAGCATTGTGAGATATGATTTGAAAAAAGGGTAAGGTCATTTGGTTTAGACATCATATACCCAAGCCATCCTTCATTACTTAGTTGGCCATCAATAATAGATTAAGTATCTTGAAAAGGTTAGTTTTATAAGAAAAGCTAAAAACACCACCCACAAAAATATGTGAAACAAGGAGGCTTGACACCTACAAGCACCACTTCTTTGGTTGCCCTTCCACCAGACAAGTTTTCACTATTGTACTGCTACCTTGGAGTGTACAGGTACAAACACATATCAAAAAGATACCATAAGGTGACATACTTGGGAACCCTCCTAATAAAATCTACAAATTAGAATGGAAACCAACAATTGATCATACTTGAAATGCAAGAAATAAGTTGATTTAGGCTTAGGAGATTATATGCTATCCCTTCGCATTTTAATAAGATGCTTAACTTGTGCCCAAAAGAAAATAATACTAGTAGAAATAGTAGCAATAGTAATTATAATAATTATAATAGTGCAAAAAAAAATCTCTACATGCATAAAAAAGTATCTTTTTTACTTTTTTATTTTTCTCATGTTTCTTTTTAGAATTTTATCATAGTCAAAAAAAAAAAAAAAAACAGTACTACAATAATTAAAAAAAACTAATAAAACAATATGAAATAAAAAAATAAATGGGGCAAGGGGTCTCCAACAAGAGAATTGAACCAAGAACAAGTGAGGGTTAGCAATGGTGGGAACTGTGGAGGTGGGGTAATAGCAACAACAGGAGCAGAGATAGAGGTTTATGAATGAGTTATACCCCATTTTATCCTTAATTTCTCCTTTTAAAAATAAAAGTTGTGTATAAAGCATATGGTGTAATGCCCTGACCCACCACATGGGGCCCGAGTGCTACTTTAGTGACGTCTGTGTACCTGATATCATAGTCAATACATAAATGCAGCAAAAATAATGAAAAATTCTCCAACATATATTACTAGAGTGCTAAACTACTTTTATAGACAAGGGTCTCTAAGAAAATCCATATTACAACTTATAACACTGTACAAAAACAAAACTCAGTCTATACCCACTACATACATAAACTAAACGGTTAGCTCCACCCCTCTAGTCTACTAAACACGATCCCTGATGTTTTCTGAAAAGATAATTTGTACATTAGGGTGAGACACTTTTCAATAAAGAAGACTAAATTAAAATCAGTGTGTGGCCAACATGAATTTTAGTATTTGCAGAAAATAACTAGTTCTTCATTTAACCAAAAATAACATTAAAAAATATATAGTCTTTCCATATAGTTGAAAATATCATTTTTCCTTTTCACGGTATAAACCAGTTCAGTAAATATTTAACACCATTTACATAAATCAACAGATAAGCATATAAGACAACTCCCTGTAACTAATGTCATTTACTTCCCCTATGGCACGGGTTGTGCCACCCGAAGGTTGGACTAAGCTTAGATGATCAGCCCAAAACAAAGTCAAAACATCATCCTCTGCAAGTACATCTGCAGGCATCCACAGCCAAGCTGCGGGTCCGACGCCCTTAATTCAACCTCACATAGGCAGTCAGCTAAAACCACCCTACACTTCTATCCAGAATAGTGTGGACGCATATGGTCTAATAATCAATCACTAGCAACGGTATCGTGCTCACATAACAACTGGTCCCTAGGGTTCCTAAAGCATATCATGCAATTTAAGTAATAAAAACTGTAATTTAAATCATTTTGTTTTACACCTTCCATTTAATAAAAACCTGACCCTCGGCAGTCAAATAAACCCGGTTCACAGTCGTTAAATAAAACATGGCTCTCGGCCATCATATAAAACCCGACCCCCGACCGTCATATCAAATCCTTGTATTATTCACAAGCAGTTCCAGTATATTTCACAAACAGTTCCAGTATATTTCACAATCATTTCCAAATTTGGTTTCACAATAAACCATAAAATCATTCACTTTCTGTAGAGACTCGAAAAATAAAATAATAAAAGAAATGAAAAGAAGCGAAAAGGGAATTTTTAAAAAGGAGAGAAAACAGGGCTTCGTCGTCGAACACAGGGTCTTCGTCGACAAATGTCCCATATATTTCGGTGATGAGATACACGTGTCTCGTCGACGAGAGATTACAGAAAGAGTTTTAGGAATTTCAGGTTCATCGATGAAATAGACCCCTCATCGACGAAGTGTCTTTATGGGTTCGTCGATGAACCGCTTGAATTTGTTGACGAATACCGGACTATAAAGGGTGGAAGCCCTCATTTCAGCACCATTCTCTCTCACACGCACACTTTCTCTCTTAGAACCACGGTCCCCTACCCTTCTCTCTTCGTTTTTGGCTTCGTTAAAGCTCGGGTTGACGATCGGGAACTGCCACAAGGTTCCTAAGAAGATTCTTTGCAACATAGGTGGAGTAGATTTCCAATTTGGAGTTCTAGGGCATCATCCCAAAATCAGGTTAAGTAAGAGATTTAAAGGTATTATAGGTTGTTTGGAGTATTTGAAATGTAGGTAGTGTTATACAGAAATTATTGTGGGAAATGAGTTGACTAATTTGGTAAAAATATGATTTTTAGGCTTTTGAGTTGGGAACGCTGAGGAGCGTCAAAATTAGGTATTATTTGTGAAATCTTAGTAAGCCAAGTAAGAAGAATAAATTATAGCAATCTTTTTTATGGAAATTATGGGTTGAGAAATATGTGAAAATGGTGAATGGTATTTTTCCTGAAATTTATTATGATATAAATATCAGATGAAATCTGAGTGGCATATGATTTATATTGAGAAATATTTAAACTGGGTTAAATGATTTACCCTATGAAATATGTGATGTTGAAATGTGTTTTGATATGAGAACTGAAATGTGGGAAAATGATGAAGGTGAAACACACTTGAAAATGTATCTTCTGAGAAAGGATAAAATGTGAAATATGGGAATGTGTATTGAGAAATATTAAGTTACGTGAAATGAAGTAGTATATGTTATTATGAGATGAAATGAATTTTTTAACTAATGAAATGATGAAATGAGTTGAGAAATGTGAATATGTGGAATGAAAATATTGCAATGATATTCTGCAATATGAAAATGAGAAATGTGAATATGAGAAATATGATTATGAGAAATGACAAAATGTGAAATGAAAATATTGCAATGTTAATTCTATAATGTGAAAATGTGAAGTATGATTATGGGAAATGTGAATATTGCACCGTTAATTCTGCAATATGAATATTAAATTATGAGAAATGAAATGTGAAATTCCGAAAGGGGATTACAGACATGTGATTGATGAAATTCCAATACCATATAATGATTGTTGGTATGTGGCAGTGATAACCCTGATGGATCGATATGGAAACCCTAATGATAGATTGTGATATTGAAAGCACAGTACCGTTGCTAGTGGTGTTAGTGCAACCACACGGACTCATGGAGCGTGTGGCATGGCAATCGACGAAGCTGTATAGTAGAGTTATTGTACCCCCTGAGTCCAGATCAGGGCTTTTGGCCAGCCAGTCGTACTAGAGATACCAGTCAGCCAACCGTGGTTAGTCCAGCCTTCAAGCCGCACAACCTTGACCATAGGAGGAAGCATAGCGTAGCGAATATCCTTAGGGTAGCTATGAGTACAGACACAGATGTATCGATTATGGTGACACTCATAAGCTTGATATGAGAATGGTAATAAAAAGGAAATGATAATAGAAATAGAATGAAAATGGAAATGAAATGGGAATGGAAACGAGAAAGAAAATGGGAAATGAAATAGCGTAAGTTAATAAATAATTAAAGCGAAGTAAAATACACCGCCTAAGAGCTTATTGAGTAAGGTGAGTGCTCTGATAAGTATCAGTTGTAGCTGAACCTGAGTTAATCGGGTTAGGCTGCAAATGATATCAAGGCAGAGGGAAGCTGCTTATATGGGCGTGTAAGCTTCCCTATTCTCAGGAACTTCGCCGATAAACTTGAGATACAAATGAATAGTTTTGGGAATGGAAGAAAAAATTTATGAAAGCTTGTTTTGTATATCTATATGATTATGATTATGGAAATGTTATATTTTCTTAGAAGATACTATCACTAATATGTCTATATGCTATGATATAATGAATCTTATATTGCCATACACTGTAGATAATTTATTCCATCTTACTGAGATGTATCTCGCTCAATCATTTAAATATTTCAGGAAACCAAGCTAGAGACGATGATAGAGCTCCAAGTAGAAGGGAGCGGATACCCTGAGTAGTCAGGGTGAGTATTTTGTACTAGGGAGGTTTGATTCCCCTAGAGTTTCTGTGGTAGACTTGTATGTCTCGATGGTAATGCTATTGTATGTGTATTCGTTGTGGTATGTATATGTTTATGAAATGACTTCCGCTGTTAGGGATTATGTATATGAGTATGAATGTATACCCGGTACCCACTTTCGGGTTGGGTTATGTTATGGTATCAGTATATGACGTGGATGATATGTGGTGTATGTAATATTTGTATGGAAAAAAATGGTATGAAAAATCGGGGCATCACACCTGCCACATATTTTCCCAAATTCGGTTTCACGATATTCCTAGCCTCATAAAATTCCCAATAACTATTTAACATTTTCTAAGCCTATAAACTCCAAATAAATAATTAAATTTTAAAAAATAGCAAATTTGCTAAATTTTCTAAATCTTACTCTAGCATTGGAAACCCAAATTGAAAATTCACTTCGATTAACATGACGACGATCAAGGCTAGGACCCTGTGGTGGTATCCGATTGTCGATTTGGCTAAAGATTTAAGGAAAAACTGAGGAAATGAAAAGGGTTTACCTTACCCCCAGGAATGGTGCCTACGTCGCTCCTACGACAAATCCACTCAGGTAGGAATGTCGGTGGCGGAGAATGAAACCCGGTGGTATTTTCTATTTTTCAATCGGCGCCCATTTGGCCAACAAAATCGAGGAAAGAGAGAGAGAAGACGAGGAGACGTTCAGGGGGGGGCGACCTCTCTAGGAAAAAAATAAATCCTTCCTTCAGGAAGGATTGAATACACACACACACACACACACACACACACATATATATATATATATAAATATAAACATTAGATTATTATATTATATTATTATATTATATTATATTATTTAATTAATTATTATTTATTTAATTTAATTATTTAGTTATTTAATTTTTTTTTTACCCTTCCATGCATATTAATTTTTTGGGGTGTTACATTCTCCCCTCCTTATATAAATTTCGTCCTCGAAATTTGCTAACTATTACTGATCACATCCTTAACTCACGATCCCTATCTGCAGAAGAGTCGGTATCCACCCACATAGCGACCCCGTCCCGAGTTTATTAACTACCCTCTCTTATGGCGGAGGAATATTGTGGTTACATACAATGTCTTGAGAGATTATAATAACCATAACAAATCTCTTCCCAAAAACCATTCATAAACAAAACCAATAACAAACTAGATAAACAAACCTACTCTAAATAACCTATACTCAAAACCATACACCTACCTACCTAATGCTAAGCCTCGCTGAAAAGTTGTGGGTACTTCTGGCATATTTTCGTTCCTAACTCGCAAGGAGCTCAACTGCATGATTTCGCCACAACACCTTCACTAACGGTATATCCTTAGTACGTAGTTCCTGTATTTTTCAATCTAGAATATGAACTGGTACCTTCTCGTATGCCAAAGCGTCCCCAATCTCCAACGACTCATAACTGATCATATGTGAGGGATCTGGAACGTACCTCCTAAACATAAACACGTGGAACACGTCGTGTATCCTAGACAGTGCTGGGGGTAATGCTATCCTATACGCCATCAAACCAATCCTCTTCAGAATCTCGAACGACCCAATGTATCTAGGGCTCAGTTTGCCCTTCTTTTCATACCTCATCACTCCCTTCATCAGAGCAATCCTCAAGAATATCATATCACCTACCTCAAATTCTAACTCTCATCGGCGAGTATCTGCATAACTCTTCTGCCAACTCTGGGTTGCTTTAATCTTCTCCCTAATAAGCTCAACCTTTGCAGAGGCCCACTGAACAAGTTCTGACCCCAAAATTTATCGTTCTCTTACTTCATCCCAATACAACAGAGATCAGCATCGGTGACCATACAAAGCCTCATATGGTGCCATTCCAATACTGGTCTGGTGACTGTTATTGTATGCAAACTCAACCAATGATAGATATCGGATCTAACTACCCCCAAAATATAATACACATGCCCGTAACATATCCTCAAGAATTTGAATGGTTCATGCAGACTATCCATCCGTCTGCAGGTGAAATGCAGTACTAAAAGTGAGTTGAGAACCCAACCCTCCCTGCAAACTCTTCCAAAACCGGGAAGTGAACTACGGATCCCGATCTAAAATGATGGACATAGGCACGCCGTGCATTTTGACTATCTCCTAAACATAGAATTCTGCCAACTTATCCATGGAGTAACTGGTTCTAATTAGAATGAAATGGGCAGTCTTCGTCAATCTGTCAACAACTACCCATATGACATTCTGCTCATGCACCGCTGAAGGCAATCCCAATACAAAGTCCATCAAGATATGCTCCCACTTCCACGTAGGGATGTCAAGTGGTTGAGGTGGTCCCTCTAGCCTCTAGTATTCTGCCTTCACCTACTGACATGCCAAACATTGTCCCACAAATCTGGCAATCTCCCTCTTCATGTTACTCCACCAGAACGATTCTCACAAGTCTCTATACATTTTAGTACTCCCTAGTGCACTGTATAGAGAGAGCGATGTGCCTCCTCCAGAATGGTCCGCTTAATCTTAGCATCATTTGGTACACACAATCTGGTGTGAAATTTGAGAACTCCATCCTTAGAGACATTGAAGTCTGTTTGCTGCTCACCCCATATCTTCTCTACAATTTCCATAAACTCGACATCTTTCAGCTGAGCTATTCTGATCCTCTCCCATAAGGTCGGTTGAACCACTAGGCTACAAATGAACGCCTGATGATTCCCTTCTACTCTATACCCAACCTCTCTAGGTCCATCCTAATTTGATGTGAAGCTACAGCTGCTGAGGCTGACGCACCCACTGATTTCTGACTCAACACATCGGCTACCACGTTAGCCTTTCTTGGGTGATAGCTAATGGTGCAATCATAATCCTTTATCAACTCAAACCATCTCCATTGTCTCATATTCAACTCAATCTGGGTGAAGAAGTACTTAAGACTCTTATGGTCAGTAAAGATCTAGCACCTTTCACCGTATAGGTGGTGCCTCTAGATCTTTAATGCAAAAACTACTGCCATGTGTAGGATAGTTCTTTTCGTACTCTTTTAGTTGGCAAGATGCGTACGCGATGACTTTTCCCTGCTATATTAAGACAGATTTGAGTCCTTTCTGCGATGCGTCATTGTAAATAACAAATCCACCCTCACCTGATGGAATAGTCAACACTGGAGCAATGACTAGACGCTGCTTCAACTCCTAAAAACTCTACTCACATTCATCAATCCAGTCAAACTTCACGTTCTTCTTCATGAGTTATGTCAAAGGGCTTGATAACCTAGAGAATCCCTCAACAAAATGGCAATAATATTCAGCAAGTCCTAAGAAACTCCTGACCTCCTGCATGTTCTTTGGCCTTGCCCAATCAACTATGGCTTCTATTTTGGTTGGGTCCACTGAAATCCCCTCCCTGGACACTACATGTCCTAGAAATGCAACCTGCTCCAGCCAGAATTTACATTTCTTGAATTTAGCAAATAACTTCTTCTCCCTAAGCACCTTGAGTACCAGTTTCATATGAGCTCCATTCTCCTCAAGGCTCCTCGAGTAAACCATAATATCATCTACGAATACAACAACAAATTGGTCTAAGTACTCGTGGAACACCCTATTCATTAGGTCCATGAATGCTGCATGTGCATTTGTCAATCCAAAGGGCATAACCAAGAACTCGTAATGGCCATATCGAGTTTGGAAAGCAGTCTTCGGTACATCATCTGATTTAACCTTCACCTGATGATATACATATCGCAAATCGATCTTAGAGAAGATCTGCTTGCCCTGAATCTGATCAAATAGATCGTCAATTCAAGGTAACGGGTACTTATTCTTCACTGATACTTTATTAATCTTTTAATAGTCAATGCACATCCTTATCAACCCATCCTTCTTTTTCACAAACAACACCGGAGCACCCTAGGGTGACACACTCGGTCGGATAAATCCCTTGTTGAGAAGCTCATGTAGCTGCTCCTTTAACTCCTTTAGTTCAGCTGAAGTCATTCTGTATGGGGCTTTAGAGATTGGTGTTGTCCCTAGGATCAAATCAATTGCAAACTCCACCTCACGATCAAGAGGTAAGTCCTCTGGAAAAACATCTGAGATGTAACGACCTGATTTTTCATGCCATTTTATATATATATATATATATATATATATATATATATATGTATATATTTATATAAACTGTAAAATTTCACTGCTCTAATACCTTCTAATATAAACCATAACATCATCACAGACCAGGTAGGGACCATGGAACCTATATATCCATAAACTACCTATACAGCGTAAAGCAGGAAGCAAATAACCACATCAAATATATACAATACCAGAGAGTCAGAATTTCTTCAAAATATGCTTACATAACATTCCCAAAATACCCTCACCTGAACCTAGGGACTACTCAAAAGTGACTTCCCAAAATACTTACCCTCCGAACAGGGCACTACAAGGTCCCCTTTATCTCGGTGCTTGATCTGCACACTATGAGACAACTCTCAGTAAGGTGAAATATGCTATTACCAGAGTGTGGCAAATAAGTTACATATATTTTATACAGATGAAAATTCTGAAACTGAGTTAACAGATAAAACAATTTATATTGCAACTCACACCTATATAGTTTAAGATACAATAGTGTTAACAAAACTTCCTACTTATTCATGCTGCTAATACTATAATATATATGCTCTTTACTGTAATTCTACATACATATAAATAACTGTGATAATACCCTAGAAAACTGTACGTCATGATTTAACCCCTCATGATAGGGTTGTGAGGCCCGTAGGCGGGACTTAACACTGGTTGGTTGACCAGGATAAGTCAACTGAACTCCGAAAGTCATATCAACCTCCTCATCCGTAACCGACAGGGAGCCTATCCACAACATAGGCACGATCGACTACTAAAAAATCCACATATAATATGAGTTATGTGGTTGCACTCTGAACTGGAATAGCAACAGTACTGTGCTCTGCTGATTGAATCTGACTAAATAATTCATCAGGGTCTAATACTATATAATACTGATATTTATAATTATCTTACTGTTTTTACCATGATTTTGGAATAACCATAATACTGTAAAACTTATCTGAATAATATGAATTTCTGAATAACTAACAGAATATCTAAATATCCGTATATCTGAATATCTAACTAAATATCTGAATATCATGGTTTTGAAGTCATGGTAACTTGAAAATGTTATAAATCATGTTTCTGAATATTTTGTAAATTATCTATCTATATGTATACTAGGAATTTATAATTTTGTAGAACACACACACACACACACACACACACACACATTTCATGATATTTTGATAACTATATAAATTTTGTACTGAATAATTACAACTAATGCCACACACCAAATAAAACCCATGTATTAAAATCTGCATAAATCTACATTCTGACGTATTCAAAATCACAACTTGTACTAGTTTTCAAATATTATAATTGATACTGATAAAAAATCCTGAATTTGCTGGCATAACATATTTTCCTTACTTGGCTTACTAAGAAGCTCACAAACTAACTAGACCTACACCTGCAATGTTCCCAGCACAACACCTTGAAATTTATATTTTTCCCAACAAAACTTCAGTATTATCTTACCTAATATATTCTCCTCAGTCCAAAAACACCAAATGCTTTATAAAACTTAAAATACCTAATTTGCCTAATTTTTGGGATGGTGCCCAAGTTGGCCTAACCAACGATCTACTCCAGCAGACTTGAAGAGAATCTTCCTAGGAGTAGTGTGGCGGCTTCCGATCGTCGAATTAAAAGAGAACTAGGCCAAAAATCTAGAGAGAATGAGTGGAGGATGCAATTTTAGAGAGAGAAGAGGAGTTGCATGCGAAATTTTTCGTTGAAATCCGAGTTTGAGCTATTTATACAACTAGCTTCGTCAACGAGACACGCCATTTCGTGGACGAGGCCAAAAAGGAAGTTCATTGACAAACTCATAACCTGCGTCGATAAATTTCAAGCCCTGAAATTACCCCTCTTGGTAATCTTTCGTCGACAGGACATGTGGCGTGCAACGAATCCAATAGGGAGTTTGTCGATGAAACCGGGGGGGTTCGTCGACGAACCTTGCTTTTTCCCCCTTTTAAATTTCCTTTCTCCTCATTCCCTTTATTCTTATTTGCTATAATTTTTTGGGTTTCTACATGAGAACTCCCTGACCATGGGAATATCCTCCAGCTTAGGTTCCTCCCTCGGTGCTTCTTTCATGAATGCTAGGTATCCTTGGCATCCCCCCCCCCCCCCCAAGAAGTAGCCTCTTCGCCTAAATAATGGAAAGGATCTGTGGTGCAAAGCGCACACACGACTCGACAAACATAAACTCCTACTCCCTGGCAGGTTTGAACATACCTCCTTCATGAGGCAGTCAATGCTCGTGTAACTGGATGCTAGCCAGTTCATGCCCAAAATAACATCAAAATCATGCATGTAAAAAACAATTAAGCTAGCAAGCAACACTCTCCCCTTAATCTCCATTGGGCAATCCTTGATCACCTTGCTACACACTACCACTTACCCTGACATTACACATATATCGAACCTACTCAACGTTTCTGCTTAAGTATCCAAGTTGTAGTCTCTCAACCCAGAAATGAAACCATCGATGGATTTACCATGATTTTCCTGAAATCTTCATTCCAGGAAAAGCACAAAAAATTGTCAAGGATCTCCTCCTTCAAGCTTCTAGACTGAAACCCGACCTAACCTACCTATTCCTATCTTTAACTTATCTCAACCTATACTCTCGTAATCATCAACTATCAAAGTATGCAAAACCTAGCAAACCTAAGCTCTGATACCACATGTAATGCCCTGACCCGCCACGTTGGGACCGGGTGCTACTTTAGTGACATCTGTGTACCTAATACCATAGTCAATACATAAATGCAGCGAAAATAATGAAAAATTCTTCAACATACATTACTAGAGTGCTAAACTACTTTTATACACAAAGGTCTCCAAGAAAATCCATATTACAACCCATAACACTATACAAAAAGAAAACTCAGTTTATACCCACTACATACATAAACTAAACGGCTAGCTCGGCCCCTCTAGTCTGCTAAACATGATCCCTGGTGTTTCCTGAAAAGATAATTTGTACATTGGGGTGAGACACTTCTCGGTAAGGAAGACTATATTAAAATCAGTGTGTGGCCAGCATGAATTTTAGTGTATACATAAAATAACCAATTCTTCATTTAACCAAAAATAACATTAAAAAATATATAGTCATTCCATACAGTTGAAAATATCTTTTTTCCTTTCCATAGTATAAACCAGTTCAGTAAATATTTAACATCATTTACATAAATCAACAGATATGCATATAAGACAACTCCCTGTGACTAACGCCATTTACTTCCCCCATGGCACGGGTTGTGCAGCCCGAAGGCTGGACTAAGCCTGGGTAATTAGCCCAAAACAAATTCAAAATATCCTCCTCTACAAGTACGTCTGCAGGCATCCACAAACAAGCTGCAGGTCCGATGCCCTTACTTCAACCTCACGTAGGCAGTCGGCTGAGACCACCCTACACTTCTATCCAGAACAGTGTGGGCGCACATAGTCTAATAATCAATTACTAGCAACGGTACTGTACTCACATAACAACTGGTCCACAGGGTTCTTAAAGTATATCATGCAATTTAAGTAATAAAAACTGTAATTTAAATCATTTCATTTTACACTTGCCATTTAATAAAAACTCAACCCCCGACCGTCAAATAAACCCTTCTCAAAGCTGTCAAATAAAACTTGGCCCCGACCATCATATAAAATTCGGCCCCTGACTGTCAAAGTAACCCAGCTCACAGTTGTCAAATAAAACCTGACCCTCGACCATCTCATAAAAGTCGGCCCTCAACCCTCATATCAAATCTATGTATTATTCGCAAGAAGTTCCAGTATGTTTCGCAAACAGTTTAAGTATATTTCACAATCATTCCCAAATTCGATTTCACGATAGACCATAAAATCATTCACCTGCCACACATTTTCAGTATTTGAATATAGTCCAAGAGATAACCAAAGATATATAGTATTTTTAATTTATAAAATAAATCAGATTTTCCACTGTTCATGTTATTCAAAATATTGTATCATATATCCTAAATTTGTAAAATCTTGGTTGACCGGTTGGTTTTCAAAATAATCTTTGAACTCATAATAAATAAATATATAACAATTTAATCAATTCATATTTAATAAAAATCCTGACTTAACTTAATCATCTTACCTGAATCCTAAAAAGTTTGGTAAAAATTCCAACCCAGGCTCGGAGCGTTCAAAACTCTAAACCTTGAAATCACATTATCCCCAATAAAATCAACTCAACCCCAAAATTATAACTTCCTTAATATTCCTAGGCTCACAAAATTCTCAATAACTATTTAACATTTCTTAAGCCTATAAACTCCAAATAAACAATTAAATTCCCAAAAATAGCAAATTTGCTAAATTTCTTAAATCTTACCCTAACCTTGGAGCGGTACCTAGGAAACCCAAATTGAAAATTCACTACGGATAAAATGACGACAATCGAGGCTAGGACCTCGTGGTGGTGTCCGATCATCAATTTGGCTAAAGATTTAAGCAAAAACTGAGAAAAGGAAAAGGGTTTACCTTACCCTAGGAGTGGTGCCTACGTCACTCCTACGACAAATCCACTCTAGTAGGAATGTCGGTGGTAGAGAATGGAACCTGGTGATATTTTCTGTTTTTCAATCGACGCCCGTTTGGCTGACGAAATCAAGGAAAGAGAGAGAGAAGACGAGGAGACGTTTAGGGGGGCAGCCTCTCTAGAAAAAAAATCCTTCCTTCAAGAAGGATTGAATATATATATATATATATATATATATATATATATAAATATAAAATATAACATTAGATTATTAAATTATATTATATTAATATATAATTATATTATATTATTTAATTAATAATTATTACTTAATTATTGAATTTATTTATTTATTTTTTACACTTCCATGCATATTAATTTTCTGTTGCGTTACATATGGTAGCCATTTTTTTAGCTTTTAAAAGTCCCTTTTTACTTTTTTGGAAAACTTTCAAAAGTTACGAATTTGAAACTTTTTAAAACTAAAAGCCAACTTTTCCCCCAACAAAATATTCTATTCTATTGTTGTCTTTATTTTTTTTCAAATATTACAAAATTATTGTTGTGAATAAACTCGAATTTTGTATAGCAGAAATTAAACGCAACAACCAATGAAGAACAAATATGAAACAAACACACACGGAATATATATAGAAGCAAGAACAACAATGTAACAACCCCAAAAATGATATGCATGGAAGTGTAAATAATAATAATAATAATAATAATTAATGTAATATAATAATATATTAATATAATATTATATTATATTATAATATGATATATATATATATATATATATATATATATATATAGAGGAAGTCAAAAGACTTCTTAAGTAATCCAGAGAGCCATCCCTCGTGAATTCACTGCTCTTTCTCTCTCTCTCTCTCTCTCTCTCTCTCTCTCTCTCTCTCTCTCTCTCTCTCTCTCTCTCTCTCTCTCTCTCTCTCAAATTCTCTTCCATTTCTTAGCGGAATTAAAGAACATACACCATTTTAGGGTCTCAGCTCCGCTCTGCAATGATTTAATATAGCAAATTTTGTTGATTGCACGTCGTAGGCACCACTCCAAAGCTATTGTAAGTGGACTAGATTATGGTAGGTTTTATTTTAGAATATTACCGATTATATTTTAGTACATGAATTTAATTATATTCATGTTATTTCCATATGCCTGGGTTCTTGGGAATATTTTAGAAATAAACTAGACTGAGAGGATTTGATCATATTTGAGTATTTAAATATACTGGGAATTAAATTTAAAAACGGGGATTTGATCATACCCACATTTTAATTAAATCTACTGAGTATATATTTTGAAAATTCTGCGAGCAATTTTTGAAATTATAATTAATGAATAAATTGTGTGGCATGAGTTAATTTAATTTTGTTGCCTAATTGAGCAAATTAGAATTTTACGGTGTTATATTCGATATATATGTTTGATTTGGAATTTTGATGAGATTTATGACAATTTGTACAATGAAAAATGATGAGATTATTATTGTATGGTGTTATAGTAATTATGTGGCTCATTGGAAATATTGATGAGATATTGTTACAATTACATGTTGAGAAAATGATGAGACATTGTATTGTGTTGTTGCATAAATTGCAATTATATGTTTTAAGAGTCCTAATGTGCCGCATGCGTGGTGGATGCTCAATACCATAGCTACAGATGAGTATTAGTGCAGCCACACTGTTGTGAAAGTGTTGGCGGTGGATAATGGATTTGGCCTGAGAAGGGTAGTACACACCTGTTTCCGGACCAGGATGTGAGGCAAATCTCACTTACGGACAAGTTACTTTTGATTTTGCCTTGGTTGGCCAACTAAGGTTAAGTCCAGTCTTCGGACCATACAACTAGGTCATGGGGGTTACACATGACATGCATCGGCCGAAAGAAGTCTTGTCTACATATTGAGTATTTATGTGATGATAACCTTTGATAGGCATAAAATGTTTTGAAGGAAAGTATGAGTATTTGATTATATACATGATTAAAAGATTACAAATGATATTTTTATTAAAATAAAACTTTGATTAAATTGTTTTGACACTAAAACTTATTTCAGTCACACATTGATGATAATCTAGTCCTTATTTATTGAGAGATGTCTCTCCCAATTATTATTATATATTTCAGATATCTTAAAGAGCATTGTCGAAATCAGAGTAGCGCAACAAAAGCGTGGTTGGGATTAGAAAGAGAGGTTTAGATTAAATGTTAATTTTATTATTTTTGGTTTATCTTGAAATTTCTTAAGGATGTATAAAATTTTTGGGTTATTACAGTTGGTATCAAAGCAATTATTCGAGTTACTATAGTTGGTATCAGAGCCTAGGTTATCGATTCTGTAGACTTTATGAATGATTTTTACCAAAGTATAAGTATGCATTATGATGAGAGTATGAATGGATAGGTTAGGTATTGTAAGATTGATCGGATATAAGTTGTCTTGACTCTATGAGTCTGATCCTGTTTTGATTATGACAAAACCAATGTTTTTCACTTGTGCACTGAGCTTCTTGAACAGGTCTATCCTTAGCATGCACTGTTGGTAGGAACTCAAGCAAGCCATATGAACTATGAAGATCAAGCTTCATTTATGACGTCCGAAGAATCGAAAGAATGAAGACATATTCTCTATTGTATTTGCATTCCTTTTTAATTGGTCTATAATAATTTATATAGTCTAAATTAATGCATCTGCATGCATGATAGGATTTAATGCTCAACAAGACCATAGGGACCGAATGACCTTAGGGCACCTTTCAATCGACCGAGACGTTCTTGAAAAGACCTTAGGTCCTAACACATATGCACTAAAAAGTCCCCATTATCATTCACAATCAGGGGATTAAAATTGAGATAAAATGGACTTTAATTGAGAAGGTTAAGAGGGTTCGAGTGACTGGACCCAAGCTGTGTAAAACGGCTCGGGCGACCGAACAAGTCAACATGTTGACTTGGATTCGAGCGACCGAACATATTTGACCGCATCTTCCACGGGTGACCAAATACCTAACTTGACACCTTTTCACCAACCCGGGCAGCCGAATCCCACGTTCAAATATGCCTCGGGCGACCGAATTGGCAAGTTTGGGCTACCAAACTTAGCTTCGGACACCCGAATTGCAGACAGAAACATTCTGTCTTTTGTTTAACCGACCAACCCTTATTTCGGGCACCTGAACCTTTAAAAAGTGTATTTTTGAGTGTGTATTCGAGCACCCGAACCTTAAACCAGGCACCCCTGGTAAATTAATTTTTACTGAAAAATTAAAGTGATTAAATAGGGTTAAAATGTTAAACTCATTTAAAATCTTTTTAATAGTGCCCATTAAGTCTCCAACAGTCATAATTTTGCCCTTGCCTATATATATCTTCTCATTTGCAAAATTAAGAGTTGATTAACAAGATCATTAAGGAAAAACTCTCTCAAATTTTCAAATCTCATTCAGCCCATACTACTTCCATACACTCTCTATTTTGCTATTCCCTTGATAGATCAAGTTCCCAAGAGTGTTATTGAGTGTTTTACATTACTAAAACTCTTCTTGCTTGTTGATTGATTATTTTCATTGAGAGTTCTTAGCTAGGATTTTTCCCCCGGTTAAAACAATAAATCCTTGAGCGGGAATACCCTTATAGCTAGTGAGTCTTTGCATCTTGATTGCAAGACTCATCAAGCTTGTGGATTTTGATTTGAAAAAATATTATTTTACACAAGCTTGCATATTATCTTTGATATTATTTTTTCCAACTTCAATTCAAAACATCTATTATGCTATACATTTAGAATATTCTTGAGATATTTGATTTGGATTGTGTTAAACTTCATTTAATTATTTGTGTGTTGAATATCTTATCTTGAATCAAAGGTTGAACTCTTACATATACATACACTCACACATCTTAGAGAGTTTACATATTGGATCTCACCTGAGTATTAAATCCATATCATCTGTGAGTGCATATTTGTTTGTGTTGTATTTTGGTACATATCTGCTTTACATGAAAGCATAAACATTGTACCAGTTATGTTGTGAAAATACTGTTGTATTTTAGGCGTGGCTTGAGGGGGCGGTAATCCAACCCGATAAGGATTGTTTGTAAAGGTTGAGGTCAACCCTGTGCTAATTGACCTAGTTGTTTAGGTGCTGCTCCACCCGTTAAGTGAGCCTTAGTGTAATCCTTGTGCGGGTGTGCCAAGGTGGGGACGTAGGCAGGATTGGCCGAATCTCAATATCATATTCGGTGTCACATTTACATTTCTTGCATTATATTCTGTTGTATGCTTGATTTAATTTCCTTACTGAATATACTGCGTATCTAATAGACACAAAATTGCATTAAGTTGAGAAATACTGAAATTGCATTGTATGCTTTGAATATTGTTAAATATTTCATATCTGCAATTTCATATATAATTAGACTGCCCCTAGGTTGTGTAATACTGTTGCTAGATTAGTTTAACCTAAGAGGAAATTTTTAAATACCAATTCACCCCCCCTCTTGGGATTGCACCAAAGCTAGCAAGTTGCACAGCGGAATAAAATACACTAAGCAAATTGAAATTTTAGATTTCTGTCTTGTAGCTTAGAAACAGAAATCCATCGACGGTTTTCTGAGATTTCCTGAAATAGTCAACGATTTCATAAAAGCCACAGCAAACCGTCGATGGTTTTTCTCCTAGAATGCTGCATTATGTTATTTTCCTTGTGTAAATTAGTTCTTTCAAGAAATGAGCCACCATTCATAGTACTAGAAAATTTTAATTAGAATTTCGGGCATTTTGGAAGGTGCACACGTTGGAGTTTACTCTTAGTTCTCTATGATTCTTTTATGGTTTAATGTGCATGGATCTAGGAGCAACTGAAAGGATTTTGGAGGTTACCATAGGGTTCTGAAAGTAGAATAGAGATCCCAAGAGGGGGGTGAATTGGGTTATTTAAAAATTTTAAGTTTTTTTAAATTCTTTTACTTACTTGTTTAGTACTCACAACAAAACTTAAGTAAATCAATCAATTATCAATCAAAATCAAAACACACAACAATTTGCTAAAAACTTAAATAATCCAATTAACCACACAATACCAACAACCAAAATAACCAAGAAGTTGCAACTCTTTGAATTGCTTTCAGCTTTTGTAATTAGCCCTGTAATTTGTATGCAAGCTCTGCTTTGGATTGAATTTTATTGCATTTCTCTCAATTAAGATTTCCGCAAATTAACCAATGTACTCCCTTGTGGGTTTCCACAAACGGTTAATTGAAACATACTTTCTAAAGATTAAGAGTCTTCTTTGAATTCAGTGTTTAAGCCCTGCAACCTGCACTTAGCATACACAAGAATATATATATATATATATGTATAGTGCATAAATTAAAAAGAGTAGGGTTGAGAAGAACATAAAGTTTTACGAGGTTCGGCTTATCCCCAGCCTACGTCCTCACCTTTGGTCAATTCCACTATGTACGCTATTTTCTAAACGGAGCAAGCCTTTTATAATAATCCCTCTTTTTCAGGAAGAGAAACCTCTTCAAGCGATCAACCCACGCTTGGTACAACGATCCAAATCAATTTTGAACCGTCAAAATACAATGAAAAGGCTACAAGAATCTGAGTACAATGAAACTCTCAAAACAGAGCATATTTGTACAAGTTAGAGCACAGAATATACTTCAATCAAATAATAATATAGAAAGTATGAAGCTCAAGTATAGAGATCACCAAGGGTTCTTTTAATGATTGAGAAAACTCAATGTTAGAACCGTAGGTTGATGATTCAGCAACAATTTCAAAAGATATCTCCCAGATGGAGTGTGAGCAATAAAGAACTTTGAGAGAGATTGAGAGCTTGAATGCAAGAATGTTGTGTGATTGCTTGGTGATTAATTTCTTGGGATTAAGAGAGAGTATTTATAGGCTTTTTAGGATTTGTTTCCTTGTTCCCCAAGTTACTTGAAGTATCCACCAAGTTTTTATAGCGTTCATATTTGAAAAACTAATTTTTAAAATTTTCCCGTTGAAGTTTAAAAATTTGAAATCCCATGGAGTCAGTCGGCTGAACAGGCGACTAGGTAGTGTATTTCACAGGGTCAGTCTACTGGACAAGCAGCTAAGGTCTTTCTATCTGCCAAAAATAAATTCAATTAATTTGTCAGTCGGCTGGCTTAACCACGTTTAAAATGTCAGTCGGCTGGACATTGTTAGTCAGCTGAGTAAGGTTAGTTCATTTGGTCAGTCAATTGGCCAGTTTATTTATCCGTTGTATTCTTGTCAGCCGGCTAAGTAAACCCAGTGTAATTTGGTCAGTCGGCTAACCAGTCCATTCTTTTTCCAAAAACTTCTAATTTTGATTTGTAAACCTTTGTAATTTAAAAGACTCAAATGCAACTTTACAAAATCATTTTCCAGGGTTTTCAAAAACTAGTCTCTGAGTCTTTGCACCCTAATGAGCTTCATATTTCGAAATTATATTTGATTTGAAGTACTTACAAACGACTTTACTGAATATGACTTTTTAAGTACTAAGTCTTCAAGTCTCTTGAGGTTCATCTTGACTTCGAGTCCCACTTAGCCTTTAAGCTTTTCATTTGTCTTTTATTTCTTCAATACTTTAAGAAGCTTTCACTTGATCGACTTTGATTTCCAACTTGCTTCCATGACAAACATGAGTATAGTTTTATGTAATCTTGAAATAAAGTCACTCAACAACACATGTTAAAATATCCTTCATTTGTTTTCATAAAAACAAGATTGAAAAGTCTAGTTAGGCCAACAGGTTCAAATGCTTAGAAATCCCAGGGGTTCTTTAATGGTGAAGTTCTTAGGGAAAACTGGTTATCCTAAGGTTCTATGAAAAGTTAGAGTTCTCTTGTGCATGTTGTTCTTTTATGTTTCCTTGCACTTAAAAGCAAATATTCAATCTTTCCATATTCTCATAAGTCAACCATGAGTCTTTTGATCACTTTCTAAGGAGAGTATAGGGTCAAAGTTTAATTTAGGTCTGCAATAAAAATATTAAGGAAGTAAATTTAAATTTTGTTCAATCAAAAGATGAATGGAAGATACTTTTCAAGTAGCCCATGAGTCAAGTATCTAATGAATTTAGAATTTCAAAGATTGAGGATCTTTTAAATTTGTTTAAGAAAATAAAACAAGAATTTAGAAATAAAAAATAATAATAAATAAAATAAAATAAAAGAATGAGATAGATTTAATTTAAATGGGACCCACACATCAAAATAATATGGAGAATAACTAATCCAGGTGAGTGTGAGAAGATCCTACAATGAGAAATAACATTACTAGCACATAGAGATACATCCAACACCCAAGGGAATATCAACATGTAAAAGAGACTGTGATGCATAAGGTGTCTTAAGACTCGTCCCATGATCAGTCTGACCAATCATCTCAGACTTGGAAGTTACAATTTTTGCATCTATTTAACCAAATAATCTAGTATTTTAAGTTGATGATCTAAGGACAAAAATTTAGTTTTAGGAAATTATCAAAACTTTTTAACATATGAAATTGGAATTCAAATAAACAAGCACATATATATAGATATGGAATCGAAACTCCCACAAAATAGTGCCAGATTGAAAGAAAATTCTTCAATTTGCAAGTAGAAAAGTTTGGATAGAGCGTTTTGTTTGCTTGGAGGAAAAACCCAAATGTGTAGCTGATGGACTTGGATTTCCTTATTTGGTGGCTAGATGAGTTTGTGAGTGCTTGCCTTTATTTTTGAAAATTGAAGAAAAGCACTTGTACAAAAATTGGAGAGATAAATTTTTGGGTGGGAACTAAAGAAAATTAGAATGGTAAGCTTATAGAGTTGAGTTTACAATTGAATAGCAAAGGTTCTTGTAAGAGTTACAGGCGATTGTGGGTTTGGAGAAGGCGAGTGTAGTTGAGACTTAATTTGAAAATAGTCCTCCCGAGATTGGAAGGAGGACCTAACCGGTTGTTTAGATTCAGTGAAGTGTGACAGGCAATGTGGAAATTTCAGTGGTTCTGAATGGTTATCAGTCTTTATGTTGTAGTATTGTTAGATAGAAGAGAAGTCTTCCTTTTGGTTCATTCAAAAAGAGGTCAGCTAGTGAGAAGAGTTAGTTGAGGAAGAAAAAATAGTTGTGGTCTCCTTCAAGTTTATTTATGGTGATCTTATTGTCGTCATATCTTCAAGATTCTAGGATACTATTGCTTAGGAAAGCAAGATTCTAGATTCTTTAGGGAATTGATATTTTTGTTTAATTAGGTTTCTTAATTTAGCTTCCTCAACTTTCAAGCATAAGTTTATGAAGGCCGTATACATTAGTTTTGGAAAGGGTTGTCATTGAGAATTAAAGTTGTTGGATATTGATCATGTATCACTGTACGTAGGAATGTTGCTTTGCCTTGTGGTTATATTTTTGTACTTGGGATTCCCAAAATCCTTATTGAGGTGATACAGTATAATGGAAGCTTAGAATACTTTAGTCTTGGTGAGTTTTTTTTTTTCCCATATTTCCTTAAATCCACTGTTCAAAATGAAGCAATTATCATGGAGGTTCACCATTGTCTTTTGTTTCAGAAGTTGAATTTGAAGTCAATGATAAGGTTCTAGTTAAGAGTCATTCTACAAATAAACCAAATGTACTAGGAAAATATTTGGCAACTCTTGTTTAAGTCTTGGGGGTAATTTAAGTTGAAGTTGGCCTATTGCACAAGGCTTACACTCATAACAAGGTCCAGAAAAGTGGATGTGCGGATCTTATGGTTGTTTGTGGTCTAGACTTTATGTAGTTGGTGTAATGAGGTTTTAGTGATGTATTTCAGTGGGAAGTGGAGTCAAAAATGCATGTGCGTCAAAAATAAATGAAGACATCAATATTATGTTGTGGATTAAATTTTATTTAACTTATATTCGAATCTATATGCGCGTGTGCATGTAGGAATATAATATCTTGGTATAAATCAGTAATAAATCAATTTTGAGTGCTGTCTACGATGATGAGTTCCTATTGTCTTCATCTATAATACAAGAATTTTTCAAGATTGGTACCTACTTTTGTTATTAAGTGGGATAAGATTATTGTTGTGGCTTCCTTGTGGAGTCCTATGCTAAGAGTTTTTAAAGGAGAATCCAGAACATATTGACTGTTGAGAGAGAAAGATTATGTCGTTGTTAGATTTTGGGGGACTAGAAATGAGAATTAAAGTTGTTGGGTGTTAGTTATGTATTAAGTGGTATTAGAGCAGGTCATCCAATCCATCTGTCAGTGTTTGCTATCAATTTTTTTAGAGGGTTGATTATGAGTTTTAACTCAAACTTGTTGGGTTGACGATGGATTTTATTTGGAGTTAAGTTTAGCAAATTTCGAGAATGAAATTTTTATAATGAGGGGAGAATGTAACGACCCTAAAAATGATATGCATGGAAGTGTAAAAAATAAAAAAAAATATAATAATAACAATAATTAATTAATTAAATTATATAATATAATATAATATAATGTTATAATATGATAATATATATATATATATATATATGTATAGGAAGTCAAAAGACTTCCTAAGTAATCCAGAAAGCTCCCTCTCACGAATTCTCTACTCTCTCTCTCTCAACCTCTCTTTATTTTCTCTTTCCATTTCTTAGCGGAATTAACGAATGGACACCATTTTCGGGTCCCAGCTCCGCTCTACAATGATTTAATTGAGCAAATTTCATTGATTGCACGTCGTAGATGTCACGCCCCAAACCCGGCATTGGGACCCAGGGTGTGATGTAGTAACCTAAACTGTCCCTGTGCGGCTTTAATACGCTCAAACAAAGTTGGTTGGATCACCAAGCTAGCAATGAAAGCCTGACGATCACCAGCCACCAACTCTATGCCAAGGCTTTCTAGATCTCGTTTGATATGATGTTGAGTTACAACTACAGATACTACCGCATGCTTCAACTTCCTACTCAACGCATTAGCTACCATGTTAGCTTTTCCCGGGTGATAACTGATGGTCCAATCGTAGTCTTTGATCAGCTTAAGCCACCGTTTCTGCCTCATGTTCAACTCCTTCTACGTGAAAAAGTACCTGAGGCTTTTGTGGTCAGTGAAAATCTCGCATTGAACACCATACAGGTAGTGTCGCTAGACCTTCAGTGCAAAAACTATAGCAACCAATTCCAGATCGTGCGTAGGGTAATTCTTCTTGTATTCCTTGAGTTATCAAGAAGCATAAGCTATTACCTTACCCTGTTGCATAAGCACACATCCCAAACCCTTCAAAGATGCGTCGCTATAGATCACAAAATCGCCATCCCCAGAAGGAATGGTCAAGACCAGAGCAGTAACCAGTCGCTGTTTCAACTCCTGGAAACACCCCTCGCAATCTTCGGTCCAATCAAACTTCACACCCTTCCTGGTTAATCGTGTTAGAGGCCTAGACAACTTAGAGAATCCCTCCACGAATCGACGATAATAACCCGCTAGTCCCAAAAAACTCCGAACCTCCTACACACTCTTTGGTCTCACCCAGTCGACCACAACTTCAATCTTACTAGGATCAACTGAGATACCGCTCTTAGACACTACATGACCTAAAAATGTGATCTGATTCAACCAAAACTCACATTTCTTCAGCTTGGCATACAACTTCCTCTTTCGTAGAATCTGTAGCACCAACCTCATATGATTTTCGTGCTCTTCTGGACTCCTTGAGTATATAGAAATGTCATCGATAAACACCACTACAAACTGGTCTAGGTACTCATGGAAAACTCTTTTTATCAGATCCATGAACACCGTCAGAGCATTCGTCAACCCAAAAGGCATGACTAAGAACTCGTAATGGTCGTATCTAGTTTGGAAATCGGTCTTCGCAACATCCCCAGATTTAACCCTCACCTGATGATACCTTGACCGTAGGTTGATCTTCGAAAAGACCTGTGAACCCTGTAGCTAGTCAAAGAGATCATCAATATGAAGCAACGGGTAACGGTTCTTCACAGTCACCTTGTTGATCTCATGGTAATCAATACACATGCGCATCGACCTGTCCTTCTTCTTCACGAACAAAACTGGAGCTCCCTAGGGCGAAACACTAGGTCAGATAAAGCCCTTGTCCAGTAATTCCTACAACTGCTCCTTCAACTCCTGAAATTCTGCTGGAGCCATCCGGTATGGAGCTTTAGAGATTGGTGCCTTACTAGGTAGCAACTCTATTGCAAACTCCACCTCATGATCCGGGGGTAAACCGGGTTAGTCTTCTGAAAACACATCCGGGAACTCATTAACCACCCGAATATCCTCGAGCTTCAATTCATCCTACGGTGGTTCCTTCACGCAAGCTAGGTACCCCTGACCTCCGTCCAAGAGTAGCCTCCTCGAACCCTGCATTGGGACCCAAGGTGGGATGTAGTAACCTAACCTATCCCTGTATCATATAAAACACAAATGATACTATAATGAATGAGGATCCGACCCCGTAGGGTTCCCGTACACCCTATGCACATTCACATACACGACATATACGCAACGAAAAAGTTCATTCTATACATACATAGTACCATACCAGAGTCTATACATATAAAGTCTAAGCTCCATAATACAAAACATAACCCAAGGTGCCAACAAATACCCAGAACGACAACCCTATTACAGTCCAAGTACTTACACTAGTACCCTACATAGTAAACCTACCACCACGCTCCCAACACAAGGATGCTAGTTCCAGTTACTCGAAGGACCTAAAAACATATACGTACGATAGGGGTGATACACCTCTCAGTAAGGCAGATACAGGTTATATCAATGTGTGACATATGAGTGTTATTATGACATATAAAAATATACACAGTTCAGTTCCAGTATTTTCACAAAACAATTCCCAACACACACATGATCAAGTAACTCGGTGTCGTCACACCCTTCGACACGAAGCCGACCTACATTACATGACATCCCCAGCACATATCGTAGCCCCAAGCTCCCATGGCATCGTACCAGTACATTTGGTGGATCCACACCCTTTGGTGATCAGTCAGTAAAAGGCGATATTTTCTGCCCTCGGATATAGAGCCAGACACTCTTGCCACTAGCAGGTGGTATTTCACACCCTCAAATATAGAGCCGGACACTCTTTCACAACCTGGAATAGTTCAGAACTCATGTTCTTATATCTCATTTCAGCAAATCACAACTCAATGCATATTCATATAATAGTTCATTCCACACTCATTTGGTAATCTCAAAAATCATGCTTTTCAAAATATAGTTTAAAACAAGTCAAGACAGACCATCTCCATAACACAATATATAACACAATATATCCACGATTTTCCAACTAAACCAGAGATGCAACCCGATGCCCCCTTTTTCCCAAAAACTATAACATGAAAACCACGTAAATTTTACCTGTTAGATTTCCCCAAATAAGTAGCAAAAACATACACAGGATCGTGAACCACAGTTCTATCGAATTTGATTTCGAAAATAACCGATATAAACAGAATTCCCTTACCTTTCCCCAAAAATCCAACCCAGACTCTACGGCTCCTAAACAACGAATCGAGTTCCCAAAACCTATAAACCATAGTACAATAATTACTTACAATCTTACTCCCAACAATTCTACTGAAACGGAAATGAAAACCGAACCCTATCTCAATTTTTGGGTCAAGACCTGAAGACCTCAAAATGAAGATCCGTTCCACAGAACACATAGAGATTTCTTCCATAATCCTCGCAGTAACGTTGGTTTGTCGATTCTAACAATGAATGACGAAGAAATCTAGAGAGAGAGAGAGTGTGTGTGTGGCTTCAAGTTCTAGAGAGAGAGAGAAAACCTTAATAACTTAGCTTCAAAGCAAAGAAATGGATATTTATAGAGCCTTTGACTTGGCCAACCTCATCGATGAGGCAGCGTCTTTGTTGACGAGCTAGCGAAGGAAATTCATCGACATAACGGTGGCCTCGTCGACGAGCCTGAGATTTTAGGATTTCCCAAAACCTCTCAGCTTCTCATTGTCGACGAGCCTTTGCATTTCGCCGCCAAACAATAGAAGGGTCTTCGTTGACAAAAATTTGGCTTCGTCGACGAAGCCTGCTTAATTTACTGTTTTACCCTTTTCTTATTTATTTATTCCATATCTCACGGGTTGGGTTCTTATAGTAGACATCACTTCAAAGGTAGTGTAAGTGGACTAGATTATGTCAGATTTTATTTAAAATATTTCTAATTATATTTGAGCACGTGAATTTAATTATATTCATGTTATTTCCATATGCCTAAGTTCTTGAGAATATTTTGGAATTAAATTAAACTACGCAGATTTGATCATATTTGAGTATTTAAATATATTGGGGGTTAAATTTAAAAACGGGGATTTGATCATACCCGCATTTTAGTAAAATCTACTAAGCATATATTTTGAAAATTTTACGGGCAATTTGTGAAATTATAATTAATGAATAAATTGTGTGGCATGAGTTACTTTAATTTTGCTGCCTAATTGAGCAAATTGGAATTTTACGGTTTTATATTCGATACATGTGTTTGATTTGGAATTTTGATGAGATTTATGACAATTTGTATAATAGAAAATGATGAGATTATTATTGTATGGTGTTATAGTAATTATATGGCTCATTGGAAATAGTGATGAGATATTGTTACAATTACATGTTAAGAAAATGACGAGACCATTGTATTGCATTGTTGCATAAATTGTAATTATATGTTTTAAGAGTCCTGATGGGCCGAATGCGTGGTGGATGCTAGATATCGTAACTACATATGAGTATTAGTGCAGCCACACTGTTGTGAAAGTGTTGGCAGTGGATAGTGGATTTGGCCCGAGAAGGGTAGTACTGTAACGACTTGCTTGATTTACTACATAATTAATCATAATAAATACCCTGATACCAATAACTAATGGTATAGCGAAGTCAACCCGAACCCGTGGGTAACGGGGACACACTTGTTATACACAACAGATACCTAAGCAACAGTAAACGTAATCCCATTCATAATATACAATACCAGAGTTTATAAAAACCTTACTATGTCTGTAATGTATATACACAATCCTCACAACCCCAAAAGACAAAACTATAATCATACACCAAAAACTAGTTGATCCTAGTTCAAAAACTCACCCTCCTAGCAGTGTAGTAAAAACTGCCTCTAATGGCGCGGAGCTCGGTCCTCCTGTCTGTCTGGGTTTCCTGAAATAATTTTAAGCAGGGGTGAGACAACTCTCAGTAAGGGAAATAAATTAAATACAATTGTGTAACAACATGAATATTTTCGTATTATAAATAAATAAACAGTACGTGATACATGCTTGGTAAAAATCTATAATATAATAACTTAGTAATAAGTATATAATCATAAGCATATTAAATCATACTAACTTTCTATTATTATAAAATTGTCTGCTATAACTGATAATACTGAAATAGACACAGGATGGATAGATAGTTGATGTCATGTATTACCCCACATTACGGGTTGTGCAGCCCGAAGGCGGGAGCTGACAATGGTTAGTCGATCACTGTCAAGTCAAATATGTCTGTAAGTACGATGGGCCCGCCCCACCTTAGTTTGGACTGCCAGGGGGACATCTACAACACTACACTGAAGCCACATCGACTATCCATCTCCCACCCCCTCTACTGGCAGGGGTGGTAGCGCAAGTCTGAACTGAACTGAATAGCTACGGTATCGTGCCTTGAATACTTATCTAAACTACCATCCGGATTCTGATAACATATAGTACATATACATATACTGGTTTAACATGAAAACTAAATTGATAGCATTTCTCTGAATTTTGTCATATCATAGTAAACACGGCCTTGCACCGGATAAAGTACATAATTACGGCCTTGCGTCGGCTATCAATCGTGGCCTTGTAACGTACATATTATACATACTAATCTGAATAAATGCATTGTTTATCATAAGTGCTAAAACCATAATTTCCTATATTATCCATGTTTTTCCTGAAAATAACTATAAACATGTCTTTTCTGTAAATCTGACTTAACATAATACAATATACGTGAAATAATATTCATGCCACACAAACTGAATAAAACATGAAATCTGTTCTAAAATTACAT
This sequence comes from Malania oleifera, assembly GCF_029873635.1. Classification (NCBI taxonomy): domain Eukaryota; kingdom Viridiplantae; phylum Streptophyta; class Magnoliopsida; order Santalales; family Ximeniaceae; genus Malania; species Malania oleifera. Next base: position 5,181,454 of record NC_080424.1, read on the forward strand.
TTCTTGACATTTTACACTAAAACATATTCCTCTATAATAGCAAGATTTTCCCAAATATATTTTCTCAAATATACTCATACATAATACATGCTTTCTGAAAATTAATCTCCTATTAGATAATAATAATTTTCATGAAAAATTACTATTTTAACTTACTCCCTTACTTGACCACTAGAAAGCCTAAAAAATAACTACCTTTGCACCCGCTGGGTTCTCAGCTCAACACCCTAAAAATAACATTTTTCCAAACAGCACTTCAATATTTTTCCAAATACTAATTTTCTATAACTTCAAAAATACCAAATATCCATTAAAAAGCCTAAGAAAACCAACTTACCCCGAATCTGGGATGGTGTCCAAGTTAGTCCTACCAACGATCTACTCTAGCAGAAATGAAGAGAAACTTCCCACGAGTAGCGTGGTGGCTTCGAATTGTCAACCCGATGAAAAACCAGCCCGAATTTTTAAAGAGAAGGGGAGAAAATCGTACAGGAGAGAGAGAGAGAGAGAGAGAGAGCTGAGAGAAAATAATTTCTCTCAAAGAAAAGGTCATCTTAGCATTATTAGAATGCTTAGCCACGTGTCTTCATTGACGAGACATGTCACTTTGTTGATGAGGCCATGTACGAATTTTGTCGACAAGCACTTACCCTCATCGACAAATTTCAGGTCCAAAAACAGCCTTCTTGGTATCTTCTCATCGACGAGACATGTGTCCTCATCGACGAGCCCAAGAAGCTCGTTCGTCGACGAGACCCTGCTGAATTTCCTATTCCAATTTCTTTTCCTCTCCTTCTCCTATTATTTAATTAATATAATTCATCAAGTCTCTACATTCTCTCCTCCTTATAAAAATTTCGTCCTTGAAATTTAGTATCTGTACGATTCCCCATCCCTTAAAGAAAAGTGATCTACTTATTTTATTACGTACCCTCACTTGTGGCAGAGGAATACCATGGTTACATTTAAGGTTTTGGGAGATTACATATACACATAAAATAAAATTCTCCCATAACTAAAACATTACCTACTAACAAAGCTGCTACATGTACTAACTAACTTGCAAAAGAAATATTACATAACCACTCACACTTTTTTGAATATAAATGAACCCCACTGAACAAATGCGGATATTTCTACCTTATCTGTTTCTCGAGCTCCCAAGAAGCTTCTTCTACCACATGGTTTCTCCACAGAACTTTTACTAAAGAAATCTTCTTATTGCGCAATTCTTGTTCTTTCCTATCCAGAATCTGAACTGCTACCTCCTCATAAGTTAGTGAATTACTGAACTCTAATTCACTATAGTTGATTACGTGGGAGGGGTCTGGGACGCATTTCCTTAACATGGAGACATAGAATATGTCGTGTATCATGGAAAAAACAGGTGGTAAAGCTAGCTTGTAGGCAACTGGTCCTAATTTTTTCAAGAATTTCAAATGGACCAATAAACCTAGGACTAAGTTTACCCTTCCTTCCAAATCTCATAACACCCTTTAACGGAGCTATCTTTAAAAACACATGGTCTCTAATATCGAACTCCAATTCCTTGTGGTGAGTATCAACGTAACTCTTCTACCGGCTCTAAGATGCACTAATCCTCTCTCTGATAAGCCGTACCTTATTATATGACTGTTGCACCAACTTTGGCCCCACAACTCACCACTCACCCATCTCATCCCAGTATAAAGGAGAACGACATCTTCTTCCATAGAGCGCCTCAAATGGTGTCATTCCAGTACTGGCCTGATAACCATTGTTATATGCAAATTCCACCAACGACATAAACTGAGTCCAACTACCCCCAAAATCTAGCACGCACACTCGAGGCATATCTTCTAATATTTGGATCATCCTCTCACTCTATCCTTTCGTCTGAGGATGGAACACCGTGTTGAAAGATAACTGACACCCTAGAGCTTCCTGTAAGCACCTCCAAAATCGTGACGTAAAACACAAGTCTTGATCTGACACTATAGACACTGACACAATGTGAGAACGAACTATCTCTTGAATATAAATCTCTGCTAGTTTGTCCATGGAGTAGTTGATCTTAATGGGAAGGAAATGGGTAGTCTTTGTCAAAGGATCCATGATCACCCAAATTGCATTCTGACCATGTGATGTTGTCGGCATACTCGAAACAAAATCCATAGATATGTGATCCCACTTCCACTTTAGGATGAAAAGTGGCTGCAACAATTGTCACGACTTGCTCATTTTTCCATAAATTTTTTTTTATAATAATATCATCATAAAATCAATACCACACATCACACATTCCAGCTCAGCAGGTCACCATCCACCTGGACCCATGGGTACTAGGGATAAAACAGAACATACAGCAGAAGCCTACGTAGTAGAAAACACACAGTAATATGTATTTAATCATATCATACACTACAATATTCCAGAGTTACTACATCCACTGTATTTCCAGACATACATCCCAAAAATAAAACCTAGGGACATTTCCCACAAAATCTAACTGTCCCTACAAAACTCACCCTTCAAAAGGGCAGCTAACAGCTCTATATCAGCGGGGCTTTTCCCGCTCTCTTATCTGGGGCTCCTGAAAAGTTAATAAGATTTAGGGGTGAGACACCTCTCAATAAGGGAAATAAACTAATACTAGTGTGTGGCAACATGAGTATCCCATGTTCTACATATACCATACATATCATATTCAATACTGTTTATCAAATCTGGGAAAACATATGCATGTCAAAACATGGCAGAACATACTACATTTTCATAAACATTTCTCATCTCATATCATAATAATAATAACATTAAAACAATCCTAGTAGGTTAGCTGGCTGTTGTCATGTATTACCCCTACATGACTGGGTTGTGTGGCCCAAAGGTGGGACCTGACAATGGTTGGCCGACCACTGCCAAGTCAAACAGTAGTCTGTAGGTCCGATGGGTCTACCCAGACTGGTCCGTACACCAGGGGAGATAACAGCACACTTCTTGAAAATAACCACATCGACCATCCAATCTCACACCACTCCGTACAGCGGCTTTAACACAGATATCATGATCACGAGGACCATGGACACATAGCAACAGTACCGTGCAAGTGCTAGCCTAGATCAAGCCAACCAAGTTCTGATATCATATACATATACTAAAATCGTGATACATGGATATCTCATATCAATAATTATCAAATTAATCATATCATTTTTCACATATACATATTTCACGAAAATCATCGGCCCGTACGCCGAAATTACACATTTTATTATAGCTCGGCCCGTACGCCGGAAAATCACATAGCACAGCCCATACGCTGGCAAATCACATAGCTCAGCCTGTACGCCAGCAAATCACATAGCACAGCCCATACGCTAGCAAATCTCATCCACATAGCACGGCCCGTACACCGGCAAACATATCCACATAGCACGGCCCGTACGCCGGCAAATCACACACACACATATATATATATATATATATATATAAATATCTTGGCCCGTACGCTGGTTTTCCATCATAGAAATCCATATCATCCCCATTCCCAGAAAACAATATTTCACAACATTTTTATACTCATGCCACACTAAACAAATTTTCCACGTATTCAATATATCATCATTTAAACAGTATTTTCCAAATATAAATCATATATATAAATATATTTATTTTTCCTGAAACCAGATACTACATATATATACATGCATTTTCTCAAAACAAAACTAGCTTAGTTTATCCCCTTACCTGATTCCTGCAAAACCCCTAAGAAAATCTTCCCTGCACCCGCAGGGTTCTCAACTCAACAACTCTGGAAATGAAAACTCACAAAATTAAAGTTCAGTATTTTCGTACGCACAACATTTTCTATAACTAAGTTAAATTCGGCTTAAAAATTCTTACCTCAACTTAAGGATGATTCCCAACGTTCCCAAACAACACCCCTGGAAACGAAAACTTCCAGTATTAAACTTTAATATTTCAACGTGTATAACACTTTTCTTAACTGTCACAACTTCAAATTTGACTTAAAAAGTCTTACCTTAACTTAGGGATGATTTCCAAATTGCTTTCTCCAATGATCCGCTCCGATAGATTTGTAGAGAACTTCGCCAGGAGCGGCGTGGTAGCTTTGGTTTGTCGATTCGGCGTAAAACTGGTCCGGAATCGAAGAGAGAGAGAGAGGAGAGAGAGAGAGAGCACTTCCAAAATAAAAAATCTAAGCAAGCTTCTTGAAGAAGCTTGCACACTATTATGTATATATATACATATATTAATATCATACTAAACATTAATTAAAGTAAAACTTCTTGAAAAAGCTTTCACACTTTATATATATATATACCTTTAACCTATATATTAAATGTATATCATAATAACTTACTTATACACACACACACACACACACACACATATATATATATATACATGTTTCAAAATATATATATATGTATATATATTTTTTTCTTATCATACTATTTATTTTACTTGTTAATTTTATTATTATTATTATTATTATTATTTTAAATTTTATTTTTCCCGGTTACTACAGCAACGGCCCCACCAGTCTCTGGTGCTCAGCCTTAATCTGCTGACACATTAAACACCGAATTACATATTTGGAAATCTCCTTCTTCATGCCACTCCATCAGTAAGACTCTCACAGATCTTTGTACATTTTCATGCTACCGGGATGAACTATATATAAATATCTATGAGCCTCCTTTAGGATGGTCCTCTTAATATCAGCATTAGTAGGAACGCATAATCTAGAACGGAATTGCAAAGTTCTGTCATTTGAAATACTAAACTCCTCTCCCTAACCATCTCGCACCCTGGCTATTACTTCTACTAATTATGGGTCCTCTTTCTGAGCAACTTTTATCCTTTCCTTACCGTTTCACCCTTACCTAGTCGCAGTAACACTAAATTGTCGATGGTTTTTTGCGCCCCCACCAAACCATTTTCCCTCTTTCCATTGTTTTTCTTATTATTTCTATTTTTCGAGTTTCTACATTCTCCCCTTCTTATAAAAATTTCGTTCTCGAAATTTGTTACTCTTAACTTACACCAACCTTGAGGAAAAAGTTGAAATTTTATTAATTACCCTTACTTATGACGGAGAAATACCATGGTTATATATGCAGGTTCTGAGAGATTACAATCAATCACATAAAAAGAAAATTCTCCCAAAACCATTCATAACCTATAACCAAAAACACTAACTTATAACTACTTATCCTATCGTGTACAATTCAATAATCAAAATAGTCATTACATTTACATTTACTAGCTCAACGCTAGGTCCCATTAAATAAATGTAGATATCTCTGACACATTTTCTCTTCCAGCTCCCATAAAGCTTCCTTAACTTCATGATTGCACCAAAGTACTTTTACTAATGGAATTCTTTTAGTGCGCAAGTCTTGTTCCTTTCGGTCCAAAATTTGAATGGGCACCTCTTCATATGAGAGAATATCTTTGAGTTCCAGTGATTCATAACTAATTACATGTGAAGGATTTGGGACGTATTTCCTAAACATAGATACATGGAATATGTCATGGATTCTGGACAGTATAGGAGGTAATGCTAACATGTAGGCAACTGGACCCACTCTTTCCAAGATATCAATGGTCCAATATACCTAGGGCTCAACTTACCTTTTTTTCCCAAACCTCATAACTCCTTTCATCGTTGCAACTTTCAAGAATATATGATCCCCCACACCAAACTCCAACTCTTGTCAATGAGTGTCTGCATAACTTTTTTGTCGACTTTGAGTTGTTTTAATTCAGTCTCGGATGAGTCTGATCTTCCTGAAGTCAATTGAACCATCTCTGCCCCCAAAACCTGCCTTTCACCAATTTCATCCCAATATAACAAAGATCGGAACCTCTTACCATGCAATGCTTCATATGGTGCCATCCCAATATTGGTCTGGTAGCTATTGTTATAAGCAAATTCAACCAATGTGTTGACTCTATGAGTCTAATCCGGTTTTGATAATGACAAATCACTTGGTATTTGATCTGTGCATTGAGATTGTGAACAGGAACTATATTAAGCATGCACGGAAGGATAAAAAGTCATGGAAGCCATAAAGAATAAAGTATACACAACTTAGCAGATCCATGGAACTCAAAGAGTACAAGAATGAAGATGTAAGCACCAAGTTCAAGAACGTCATGAGAATGGGTGTTTAGAACTTATGTATTTACATTTTCATATGATTTAATTTGAGGCTCAACATATACCATAGAATGACTTTAGGACTCATGCATTTCATGAACACCATTAGGGGACATTCATGAATTTAGAAATATTTTTAAAACCCCGAAAAATATTTTTATAAAAGAGCCAAGAAAGAAAGCAAAGCAAATTTATAAACTAGAAAGAAAAAATTCAAAAGATGGGAACTTCAGTAGCTTGAAGTTAACCTCAGTCACTTGAATAATTTCTTTAGGAGACCGAGGATTAAGTTTAGTCGCCTAAAGAATTAATGGTGAAACACAGAATCTGACCGAGGCACTTCGGTCGCCTGAACCTGAAACTTCCGTCACTTGAAGTTGTCACTTCAGGAGCCTGAACTCAACTTCAGTCACTTGATCCTGTATCCAAGTTGATTTTTCGAAGAACTAAGGAACTTCGATTGCCTAGGCATTCGACCTCAATAGTCTAAACTTGCAAGAAAACTTAAAAATTTAATTTTTATTAAGAGAACTCGCGAGATATTTTTTAATCCAACGGTCAAAATTGATTCTAAGGGTAAGACACCTCTATATTGAATTTCTAAACCCTAGTGTGGTAGCTATGACAAACAAGAAGAGAAGAGAACATCTTGTTGAAATGAGAATTGAGAAACTTGAACGTCTTGATATACGATTGCCTGCACTCCAACGTACAATCATCAAGCTTGGGCAAATCAACTCAGAAAATCAAAGGGAATCTATTTACACATCTTGATTTCAACTTGGTATTGAGGTTTGGTAAATCCATTAGTGTTTTTTCTAAGAGTTTCTCACATCATAATTTGTTATTGAATATCGTTAAAGAGTTTGATCTTAAGTGTTCCTAACCATATAGAGATTTTTTTTGACTAGTTTGTTACTTGAGAAAGTTTTAATTTTGCCATTGATATATATATTTTTCAAAGAACTTCTCATTTCAAAATCTATTGTTGAAATAGGCTGAGTGATAGATAGTGAGTATACTTTTTATATATATTATTTAGATAATCTCACTACTTGATAAAGGGTTTCATCATTGGTTAAATAGATTTGATTCAAGTGTGTGTTCTGTTAAAAGATCTATATTTTAGATATTAAAACACTTAATTAAATATCCTTGGTGTTCATAAATATATATTTTATTTTGGAATATTTTCTGAAAGATATTACATTTGGTTTTTTGATCTTTGGAATACATATCGTATATATATAGATTTGCATATTACAAAGATCGTGGTGTAATTGAATAGTTGAAAGAAAGATTTTTTATTTAGATCTTTACAATATTCAAGAAAATTTTTTTAACAAGATCATATTTGATATTTGTGCATCTTGTCCTCGAGGCTATTACTCATACAAATATTTTGGAAGATTTGATAAAAGAGAATTTGCATATTGAAGCATATCATTCATAAACGATTGTATCATTTCATACACTCTCAGCTTCAAGTTTCATCATATGATTATGTATTTGGAATTTGAATTGTACTCACGAGCTTTGTTGGAAGCAACTTTGAGTGTTTTTATAGATTTCATTGTATTCACGGTTCAGGTTGTGAACCGGGTTTGAGGAGAGAGTTGTATCTCTTGTAAGCAGCGGATTGTAAGGGAAGCTCTGTCCCAATTTAAGGAGCAGAGATTATAGTGGAATCCTTGAGTGGGTTGCTTAAGGCAAGGACATAGGTCGGGTTGGCTGAACCTCGTAAAAACTGTGTTTACATTCTCTCTTCCCTTATCTCTTTACTTTCCGCACTACATTTCATTACTTCCATTGCATGTATGTTTGTTGAATAATCTCACACGAACTTGATAAGTAATTGGTTACATTTAGACATAAGGACTAAGTGGTGAATAAATTTCAAAGAATTTTTAAAATACCCAATTCACCCCCCTCTTGGGATTACACCTAAATCAACACAGTGGTAAATACTGGATCCAACTACCTCCAAAGTCCAGCACGCAAGCTCACAACATATCCTCCAGTGGATGTGAACTGTGGGTCTTGGTCCGATACAATGGACATTGACACGCCATGCAGTCTAACTATCTCCTGTATGTACAACTCTGCAAATCTACTCATGGAGTAGTTAACTCTAATTGGTAGAAAATTGGTAATCTTCATTAATAGTTCAACGACTACCTAGATGGCGTCTTATCCATGCAATGTCGATGGTAATCCTGTGACAAAATCCATGGAAATGTGCTCCCACTTCCTTTAGGGATGTGAAGTGGTTGCAACGTTCCCGCCGATCTCTGATACTCAACTTTCACCTGCTGGCATGTCAAAGACTACTCTACATATTTAGTAATTTCTTTCTTCATATTGCCCTACCAAAAAGACTCACGTAGATCCTTATACATCTTAATACTTCTTGGGCGCACTGTATAAAGGGATCGATGCGCCTCCTCAAGAATGGTTCTTTTAATCTCAGCATCGGCAGGTACACATAGTCTGGTACGGATTCTCAAAACTTCGTCATCTGAGATATTAAACTCTACTCCTTGACCATTCTGCACTTTTTCCATAATCTTTACTAATTCCATATCCTTCATCTGAGCAGCTTTAATTCTTTCCTATAAGGTGGGCTAAAGTATCAGATTAGAAATGAGTGCCTGGTAATTTCTCTCTACTAACTCCACACCAAGCCTTTCTAAATCCATTTTAATCGGATGCTGAGTCACTATTGTTGATACTGAGGCATTCCCTAATTTTCAGTTTAAAGCATTAGCTACCTTATTAGCTTTCCCTGGGTGGTAACTGATGGTGTAGTCGTAATCTTTAATCAATTCCAGCCACCTCCTCTACCTCATATTCAACTCTTCCTATGTGAAGAAATACTTCAAACTTTTGTGATCAGTATAAATTTCACATTTTCTGTCATACAAATAATGCCTCCAAATTATCAATGCATATACAACCGCTGCTAATTCCAGATCATAGGTAGGGTAATTCATCTCGTACTCTTTAAGTTGTCAGGAATCATAAGCTACCACTTCCCCCTGTTGCATCAGTGCACAACCGAGCCCTTTGTGTGACACATCATTGTAAATTACAAAACCTTCTTCTCCCGAAGGTATTCTCAAAACCGGTGTAGTGATAAGTCACTGCTTTAACTCTAGAAAACTTTGTTCACACTTATTGGTCCAATCAAACTTCACACTTTCCCTGGTCAATTTTGTCAAAGGACTTGACAATTTAAAGAATCCCTCTACAAACCGACAATAGTATCCTGCCAATCCCAAGAAACTCCTAACTTCCTACACATTTTTGGTCTTTCCCAGTCCACTACCGCCTCAATCTTGCTTGGATCTACAAAAATGCCACCCTTAGATATCATATGTCCAAGGAAAGTGACTTTCTTTAACCAGAACTCACATTTCTTGAACTTTGCATACAACCTTCTTTCTCTTAGCACCTAAAGAACTATCCTCAAATGGTCCTCGTACTCCTCAGGGCTCTTTGAATAGTCCAAACTATCATCAATAAAAACCACAACAAACTGATCTAGGTACTAATAGAAAACCCTATTTATCAAGTCCATGAATACAGCAGGAGCATTTGTCAGTCCGAACAACATAACCAGGAACTCATAATGGCCTTATCGAGTCTGGAATGCTATCTTTGGAACATCCTTTGCCTTGACCCTTACTTGATGGTACCTAGATCATAGATCAATCTTCAAGAAAGTATGTGTCCCCTGAAGCTAGTAAAACAAATCATCAATATGTGGAAGCGAGCATTTATTTTTAATTGTCACTTTATTTATCTTTCTGTAGTTGATACACATTCTCATTGACCCATCCTTCTTTTTCACAAACTATATCGGCACTCCCCAGGGTAACATGCTAGGCTTGATGAACCCCTTGTCCAGCAATTCTTGTATTTGCTCTTTCAACTCTTTCAATTCCGCTGGAGTAATTTTGTATGACACTTTAGAAATCGACGCTATTTCCAAAGATAGTTTGATAGCAAATTCAACCTCACGATCACGAGGAAGTCCCGGCAAATCCTCCAAAAACACATCAGGAAAATCTTTTACTATCGCAATATCTTCCAACCTAGATTTCCCTTCCAACAATTTCTTTACATAAGCCAGGTACCCCTGGCATCCCTCCAACAGCAACCTCCTTGCCTGAATAGCTGATGATATCTGTGGTGGGTCGCGCACATGTGTCCCCAAAAATCTATACTCCTGCTCTCCTGGATGTCTGAATACTACTTCTTTCTTATGACAGTTGATACTGACATAATTGGCAGCTAGCTAGTCCATTCCTAGAATTACCTCGAAAATGTGCATGTCTAGGACTACCAAGTTAGCTAGCAAAGACTTCCCCTGAATATTGATTGGACAATCTTTAAATACCCTCATACACAACACTACAGTCCCAATCGGTGTAGCCATAGATAACCTAATATCCAATGGTTGAACTTCTATTCGCATCTCTTGATAAATTTCCAGGCTATGAAGGAGTAAGTCTCCCCTGAATCAAATAAGACAATAGATTTATATGACAGAATATAAATGATACCTGTCACCCCATCATCAGCCGCCTATGCGTCTCCAAGGGTCAAAGCATAAACCCGTGCTGGGGCAGTATTCCTCTATTGATTGTCGTGGGGTGTTTGATTATTTCCCCAATAGCGATTTGGAACAGGCGCCTGATTCAATGGCATACGACAGTCTCGTACAGTATAACTCGGTCTACCACACCAATAGAAAATAATCACCCTAGCTCGGCATTCACCTGGATGTCTCATGCTGCACCTCGAGCAAGTAGGGGGTGCTAGATCAGCCTGAGGGACTCGGTGTCCCACTACCTACTGCTAACCCCCATCGTATCTCCTCCACTGCCCCTGACTAGTACTGGCTTGGAATCCAAAAGGCATGGGCCTCTTTCTCTAACTTTGCCCTCTTGTACCCCTCTGCTGACTGATTTCTGCTATAGTGGCCTTGTCCACTAGTTCTAAAAAATATCGTACCTGAAACACTGCCACCTGCTCGTATATTTCCTGTTTCAGCCCTCTCTCGAACCTCTATGCCTTTCTGAATTCATCCGAGATTATAAATGGGGCAAAACGTGACAACTCCACAAATTTAGCAGCATACTGTGGCATTATCAGATGGCCTTAGGTCAAATTCAGGAACTTCTCCATTTTGGCATCTCTAATGGAGGCAGGAAAGTAGCGATCATAAAAGATCTCCTTAAATCGTCCCCAAGTCAGCGCTACAGGTATTGGTCTCTGCTCCTCCAGGAGCTTTACCATTGACCACCATCGTTCTGCCTCCCCTATCAACTTAAAAGTGGTATACAATACATTCTGTTCGCCGGTGTAATGTAGTATTGTCAAGATTTTCTCAATCTCCTACAGCCAATTTTCTACCATAATCGGATTGGCACTCACAGGAAAAGCCAGGGGATTCATTCGGGTGAACTACTCAATCGTGCAGCCCTGATCTACTAGCAAACAACCCTGCTCCCTAGAACTCCGAGCTATCTCAACCATAACCTGCCGAGCAATGCTACGCAATACCTGATCTAAGTCACTGGCACTTGAACTGGATGCCCCCACATGGCTACTACACCAAACCAGTTTCCCTCTTTCCTTTGTTTTTCTCATTATTTCTATTTCCTAGGTCTCTATACCCTGAGTTTGGTGCCGCACCATAATGTTCAAAGTGGGACGATGGTGGCTGAAGTCCTAAGGTTATAAAAAAAAAAGAAAAAAAAAAAAGAAGCAATGTCAATCAATTCATTTTCATTGTATGTGTTAGTGCGTGCATGTGCATACCATTATATGTGTATATTATTATGTCCATATATTATATGTTTGTATACACATATATATACACACACTAGTTAATAGCACATAATAGTACTAAGAAATATAATACCAAAATTATAATTTTTGAAATTAAAATCAAATATAAAACATGTGCTTACCCCAATTTAATTAATAGAAAATTTAGTTATTTTTATAACATTGTAATATAGGTATCTAGTGCTAGTTTGTATTGTGCTTATACTTATTTTGATAAGATATTTAATTATTTATACTATATTAAAAGTTCACATTTTTTCTAATTAAATTTAATAAAATATGGACAAAGATACAATAAACCTTGTTAACATATAGAATAATCTTTTATTGGTGTAAAAAAAGTTAAGTTAATGTTGAAGAGAGAGAGAGAGAGAGAGAGACGCTACAACCACTTAGCCCCTATTGTTTTTTTTTTTTTTTTTTTAATTCTCTTAATTTCAATTCTATCCCTTCTTATGTATCGTATACATTGAACCATTTTTTTCTTCTTAATTGAATTTTTTCGATTTTTTGTGTGATGTTTTAGGTTCATTATAATTTGGTGATTGTGTATCGACATTAATTTCAATTAATGTCTAGAATATAACTCATATTATGATGAGTTTAAACTTCTTCTAATTTTTTTAATGATATTAAAACTTCCATTATCCATAATGACAACTAGTAGTATATTATGGTAGTCCAAATTATACCGAGTTAAAAGAAAACCTATATACTATAGTTAGCATGTGATAAATCCTTTCATCAACTAATATCCTTGATTATACCGATATGCTATAAAGTTACTATCAAACCATTAGTTCACTTACATATATATGCCTAACTTGGAGAGAATGACTCCTTAAATAGGGTTGTTAACTTTTTTCTAATCACACTTCAATCCAAAAGACAATGCACATGGAATACAACAATAAAGCCTCAAATTAAGGATACCTTTACTCTAAGGTAAGGGGCTTTTTTTGGAACTCACAACGATTGTTGTTATCCCATGTAAACAAAAGCTAATTAAAGGATAAAAAAGATCCCCTTAGGCCATTTTAGGCCTTTAAAGCATTTATTTTACTCTTTTATTGTAGTAAGAATAATATTGTTGATTTTAGGATTATAGTTTGACTTGGACTGATATTTACATCAACACATTATATTCTTACCATATTTCTCAAGTTTCTCACCACTTGACAAATAAACCAAATTTGGGTTATATAAGATATCTTAATCAAAGATAAGTGTTAGGACCGGAGGAGCCCATGGGTAAGCTTGACACATATAGGTGAACACCAACTTGACCCAAAAGCTTAAGCCTATTGGGTCTTGGGTCCAACCATGTATATAAGCACCCATCATCAACTTAATTTTTTCAATGTGGGACAAACTCACAAGTGAAATTCTCAACAATCTTCACCTCACTTGTGAGTTCTAATCCCAATTCCCCAAGAGTTGCTCAAGTGGGTCTTACCACTAACGTCTTATGTGCCTCAAATTGCATTCCATGTGCCTCTGAACCAGTCCTACCTATAACGACCCAAAAAAATAATGATATTTAAATATTAAAAGAGAGGGAAATGGAAACAGAAACAAAAGGAGGCAGCAGGGAATTCGTCAACAAACACAGGGAGTTCGTCGACGAGTGCATAAGGGAACTTGTCGACGAAGCTACGCCTCATCAACGAGAAGATACCAAGGGTTTTGGGACAGAATGAAATTCGTCGACGAGGGAGGAAGTTCGTAGATGAAATTACTGAAGGACTCGTCGACGAGGTGACGTGTCTCGTCGACGAATCCAACCCTAAAAATAGCTAAAACTCGGATTTTTATCAAAATTTCAGCGCAGAACTCTTTTCTCTCTCTCTCCTACGACTCCCTCCCCTTCTCTCTTCGATCTTGGCCCCATTTCTCATCGGATTGAAGATCCGAAGTTGCCATGACGCTCCTGGCGAAGTTCTCTACAAGTCTGCCGGAGCTGATCGTGGGGAAAGTTGATTTGAAACTCATCCCAAATTCAGGGTAAGACATTTTATTCAGTATTTGTCTTTCCCTCAGTTATAAGAAATACAATACACGAAGAAATACTGATGTTTTGTTCTGAGAGATTTGATTTTTAAGATGTTGAGTTAGGAACCCTACGGATATAGAGTCAGAATTTTATAGGGGCTTTTCAAAGTTAAGGTAAGGAAAATATGCTATGTTAGGAGTTTTATAATGTTATCAAAGATTTTTATATATGTATATATCAGCTTATTACCCAATTTTGCAGGATATGTGTTTTAAATTCTTGTGTGGCCTAAGTAGATAATTATTTGATGAAAAACATATACAGTTCCTACAGTATATCATACTATACAAAACACACAGAAATAGACCATAAATACAGTTTATATAGTTTTTCCAGTATATGGAGTTATACAAAATATATAGATATAGTTATATATTCACAGAGATTATACAGAAAGATATGTATGCATATACAACTTTTATACGAATAGTTTCATAAAACATATATATATATATATATGTGTGTGTGTGTGTGTGTGTGTGTGTGTATAGACACATATACATGTATACAATTTTACTTAGACCAGTATATATATTACAGTTTTACTCATAATAGTATATACATTGTTTATAGTATGCCATGTTTCCTATTACTATAACATATAGAGTATACAGATAGAGTATGTAGACAGAGTATACAGATAGATATACAGAGATAGCATCCAAATGTTACAGATACAGTATACAGAGATTACAGTATTTACAGTACAGAAAGATAGCGTTATGGTAACTTTGGAAACATGATGAAAACAATAAAAGAGTATATATGTATATATATATATATATATATATATAGTATCAGATCCCTGAGGAAAGAATACAGACAGATACAAATAAAGAATACAGAACACGGTACCATTGCTATATACAGATAGAGTGCAACCACATATCTCAGATAGTGTGGGGGTATCGTCGACCGTGCTCGGAGAGTATGTTGCTCCCCAATTTACTCGGTGGAGGGGGCCGGTTTGACGAGGTAGTAGCTAGTTCCGAGCCTAAGAGTGGATGCAGTTTGGCAGGGCTGAGGTAGTGTAGAGTATATTGACTTATCTGGAGGGCCGACGAGATTAAGTCCCACCTATGGGCCGCACAACCCTGTCATGAGGGGTCAAATTATGACATACAAAGTTCCACGGATAAAACACAATTATGTATATATATATATATATACAACTTTACAGTATATGATGAGTATAATATGATATTAGCAGTATGAAAAGTAGAAAACTCAGATGATATAGTTATATTTTAAATTGTGAAAAAAAAGATATGCTTTACAGATTTATTATTGTATTACAAATTAGTTATTGAAACAGTATTTTAACTTAGTTGCCACACACTAGTAATAACATATTTCCACTTACTGAGCGTCGACTCACCCTATTACTTTACCATTTTTCAGGTGAGCCAGCTAGGCGAGCAGATTAGGCTCGCGGATAAAGAATATATTGATTACCCTGGTTCAGAGGGTAAGTTTTGTGTAGGGTTTTGTATTTTTAGGTAGTTGACACTGGAGAGAGAGAGATGTCTTATATAGTTATGGTCCGAAATACTGAATTCTGGTATTGTATATACATGTACATGTGGTTATGTGATTTATGTTCTTCCGCTGCATAGGGATGCCATTACATGCAGGTGATGAAGTAATTTATTATTATTAAAAAAATGATGAAAATTTTGAGGTTGTTACACTACCTCTCACGTCTTGACCCTATTCGGATCCATCCCAGGCATAAATGATTCTTATTGGCCTCGGTCACTTAGCACGTTAAGAGAATTAGTTTCACATCTCGATTTTTACACATTCGCTCACCTAGACTTATGAACCGTCAGCTCTGATACCACTTGTTAGCATCGGAGGAGTCCATGGGTGGGTTTGATATACATGAGTGAACACCAACTTGACTTAAAAACTTAAGTTGAATCATAAATTGGTATTTCAACAACATAACATAGAATGCATGAAATCAGTGATACATGACTCTCATGTTCCAACAAATGGGTCTTACTTGATGATTAGGTGGGTGGTATTGGCTAACATGCATAATAAAGGTATCAAACCAACTTGTTTGATAAGCAAACTAGCCAACTTGTAAGTGGCTGGTGAAGATGAAGTGAACATGGAATCCTTGGTTTGACCAAATATTAGTGGTAATAATAAAGTATAAAGCATCCACGAGAATGGTATACCATGAGTTTTCATTGCCATTGCATAAAAACGTTAAATTCTAAGGAGATCAACATTCACTAGGGAACATAATTAGGAAGAAAAATTATCTGTTGTTTTTTTTTTTGTCCCACATTGGTAGAATACTTCCACCTTAGTATAAAAGGTGGTTTTGAATTTTTTATATTATTTGTCCCACATTGGAGAGAAGTGTTTTTTAGACTTGAGGTTGAAGCTATATAAAGAGTTCAACTCTTCATTTGTAAAACACACCTCAAAGTTGTACTTTGTCAAGAAGTAGTGGATTGATCATCAGCGCGCGAGGACATAGGTCATTCTATACCGAACCTCGTAAATTTCTTGTCTTGTTCTTTTTATTGCTTTATTATTAGTTTCTGCATTACTTTAATTTCTTTTATATTCAATAGCAATAGTTGTAGTATTGGTGTTTGGCACAAGTGGGGTGCCCGGCACAATAATTGGTATCAGAGCTAGGTTGAATAGTGTTGATACGGAGGTGTTCCTTTGTTAGGATCCTTGATTTCACGTTTGATGCCTAAGAAAGACCTTGTCTAAGCGAGTGCTCGGAGACCATTGCGACTCAGTCGCTCCCTGGAGGTTGGCCTGGTCAAAGTGGATTTTCATAGGATAAAACAGAGTAGACACAGTTGGTACGTACTATTCATCCTAGGCCTTTTGCTTTGTTGGTTGCTATTGAATATATAGAAGATGGTAGAAACTAGTGCAACAATAGAAGAAACTCTGTCCACACGAATTCCAACCCCTTTGGCTTCAACATCATCATCGAAGACGATAGCTAATGCTCGGTTTGAGGTGGAGAAATTTGATGGTACCAATAATTTTGGTATATGGCAATGTGAAGTGATTGATATCTTGTATCAACAAGAACTAGATATTGCTTTGGATGATAAATCGGTAGATATGGGTGACAGAAATTGGGAAAAGATCAATCGTCAGGCATGTGGTATGATTCGTTTGTGTCTCGCCAAAAATCAGAAATATTGTGTTATGAGGGAGACATCTGCAAAGAAATTATGGAAGACAATGGAAGATACATTTATGACCAAGAGTTTGGAAAATCGGCTCTATTTGAAAAAGAAATTGTTTCGCTTCCAATATCAACCAGGTATTTCGATTAATGACCATATAAATGCTTTCAATAAAATTTTGGCCGATTTGTTAAATTTGGATGAAAAGGTGAAAGATGAGGATAAAGCCATATTGTTACTGAATTCTCTCCTTAATGAGTATGAACATTTGACCACCACTTTATTGTATGGGAAAGATAAAGTTACTTATGATGCTGTTTGTACTGCATTGATTAGTACTGAATGCAGAAAGAAGGATCAGAGTGTCCATGAGGAAACAGCAGAAGCACTAACAATAAGGGGACGTTCTTAGAGTCATATGCCTGGAAGGAAGAGTAAATCTCATGGGAGGAGTAAATCTCGTGGGAGACCTGCTAATGATGAATGCGCCTTTTGTTGTGAGAAAGGGCATTGGAAGAAAGATTACCCTAAATTACAGCAGAAGAATAAGGGCAAAGCATATTCTAATGCCAATATAGCCAATGAAGATGGAAGTGAGTCAAATTTTTCTCTTGTTGGAACATCTTCGTCACATTATATTGGTGAGTGGATTTTGGATTCTGGTTGTTCCTATCACATGTGTCCCAATAGGGAATGGTTTTCTAATTTTGAAGAATTAGATGGTGGGGTTGTTTTTATGGGAAATGATAATACTTGTAAAACAATTGGAATAGGATCAATACAGTTGAAATGTCAAGATGGAACTATTAAGACCTTGACTGATGTTAGGTATGTTCCAAGCCTAAAGAAGAATCTGATTTCATTGGGTGCCTTAGAATCTAAAGGGTTCACTATCACTTTGAAAGATGGAACCTTAAAGATTAAATCAGGTGCACTGGTGGTGATGAAAGGAATAAAGAAAAATAACTTGTATTATTTACAAGGTAGTACAGTTATTGGTTCAGTAGCTGTTGTTTCTGAGAAAGATGCAGGTTCAGATATAACCAAGTTATGGCATATGTGATTAGCACATGCAGGAGAAAAATCTTTGCAACAATTAGCTAAGCGAGGTTTGTTAAAAGGTGCAAAGGTGTGCAAACTTGAATTTTGTGAGCATTGCATTTTGGGAAAACAAACTAGAGTGAAATTTGGCACAGCAATCCACCAGACTAAAGGTATTTTAGACTACATCCATACAGATGTATGGGGGCCCACAAAAACGGCTTCGTTGGGTGGTATGCATTATTTTGTCACTTTTGTTGATGATTTTTCTAGAAGAGTTTGGGTGTATTCTATGAAGCATAAAAATGAAGTATGTGATATTTTCCTTAAGTGGAAAAAATTAGTTGAAACTCAAACTGGTAAAAAGATTAAACGGCCCAGATCAGATAATGGTGGTGAATACATGAGTGACCCGTTTATGAAGATATGTCAGGATGAAGGTATTGCTCGACACTTCACAGTTCGAAATACACCACAGCAGAATGGGGTGGCAGAGCGTATGAATCGGACTTTGCTGGAGAAAGTTCGATGTATGTTGTCTAATGCTGGGTTAGACAAAAGGTTTTGGGCTGAGGCTGTTAAATATGCGTGTCATCTTATCAATCGTATACCATCATCTGCAATAGGGGGAAAAACACCCTATGAGGTATGGTCTGGAAAGCCTGCTAGTGATTATGATTCTTTACATGTATTTGGTACTATGACTTATTATCATGTTAAAGAATCTAAGTTGGACCCAAAAGCCAAGAAAGCAATATTCTTGGGGATAAGTGTAGAAGTCAAAGGATACCGTCTTTGGTGTCTAGAGATGAAAAAAATGATTTTAAGTAGAGATGTAACTTTTGATGAACTTGCGATGATGAAGAAAACAATACGCAAGGAATCACGAGTTAAAGAGAAGACCAGTGGTACTCAACAACAGGTGGAGGTTGAGACAATTTTGGGAAACCCAGTGAGAAATGAGACTACACAAGTTAACTCTCCAGTTACGGTAGGGACTAGTGTACAAGAAGAGGAGATTTTAATTCGAGAATCTTCACAGCAACAAGAATCAATTGTTTCTCAAAGGCCAAGACGAGAAATTCGAAAACCTGCTCGGTATACTGATATGGTGGCCTATGCACTTCTAATTGTGGATAATAATGTTCCTTACACTTTTAAAGAAGCAATGAGGTACTCTGAATCAGACAAGTGGAAAAAAGCAATGGATGAAGAAATGCAGTCTCTTCATCAGAATCAGACTTGGGAGCTAGCCCAGCTGCCTAAGGGTAAGAAAGCAATTGGTTGTAAATGGGTTTATGTAAAGAAAGAAGGATTTCCAGATGCAAATAATGTTCGCTTCAAAGCTAGATTGGTAGCTAAGGGCTACGCACAGAAGGAAGGTATTGATTATAATGAGGTGTTTTCTTCAGTTGTTAAACATTCTTCCATTCGAATTTTGCTGGCTTTGGTAGCACAATTTGATCTTGAACTAGTTCAACTCGATGTAAAAACTGCATTTTTACATGGTGATTTGAAAGAGGAAATCTATATGACTCAGCCAGATAGATTTCAGGTTGCTGGAAAAGAAAATTGGGTATGTAAACTAGGTAAATCGTTGTATGGTTTAAAACAGTCTCCAAGACAGTGGTACAAACGATTTCATCAGTTTATGATGGGTCAGAAGTACATAAGAAATAAACATGATCATTGTGTTTATTTTCGCAGACTACAAAACGGATCTTTTATATATTTACTCTTGTATGTTGATGATATGTTGATAGCTTCAAAGAATAGGGAAGAAATCAACAAATTGAAAAGTCAGTTAAATCAAAAGTTTGAGATAAAAGATCTTGGTGAAGCAAAGAAGATACTTGGCATGGAGATTCGCAGAGACAAAATGAGAGGAAGAGTTAGTTTGTCTCAGAAACAGTATTTGAAGAAGGTAGTACAGAGTTTTGGCATGTCTAAGCAATCAAAACCAGTAAGCATTCCTCTTGCTCCTCATTTCAAACTTAGTGCTGCTTTATCTCCTAAATCAAATGAGGAACGTAAGTATATGTCACAGGTTCCTTATGCAAGTGTTGTTGGTAGTCTGATGTATGCAATGGTTTGTACTAGACCTGATATTTCACAAGTTGTTAGTATGGTGAGCAGGTATATGCATGATCCGGGTAAAGGACATTGGCAAGCTGTGAAATGGATTTTGAGATATATTATGAATACGATTGATATTGGTATAGTATTTGAGAAAAATAATACTATTGAACAACATGTTGTTGGATATGTGGATTCGAATTTTGCAGGTGATTTGGATAAACGTCGATCAACGACTGGATATATTTTTACATTTGCTAATGGTCCAGTGAGTTGGAGGTCTACCTTACAGTCTACCATTGCCTTGTCTACAACAGAAGCAGAGTACATGACAGCTTCAGAGGCTGTTAAGGAAGCTATTTGGTTGCAGGGTTTACTTGAAAATTTGGGAGTTGTACAGAAGCACATTGTTGTGTTCTGTGATAGTCAAAGTGTTATTCATTTGGCAAAGAACCAAGTCTACCATGCACGAACGAAGCATATCAACGTTCGGTTTCATTTTATGTGGGATATTATTGATGGAGGCAAGATACTTCTTCAGAAGATTGCTACAACTGAAAATCCCGCAGATATGTTGACCAAGATTGTGACAACAATCAAGTTCAAACATTGTTTGGACTTGATCAATATCCTACAAATCTGAGTATTTTTGGAAGGCGCCGATGATGTGGAACTCCAAAAAATATTGGTGACTGAAAATTTTGTTGAATTTATCGTCAAGGTGGAGATTTGTTGTTTTTTTTTGTCCCACATTGGTAGAATACTTCCACCTTAGTATAAAAGGTGGTTTTGAATTTTTTATATTATTTGTCCCACATTGGAGAGAAGTGTTTTTTAGACTTGAGGTTGAAGTTTCATAAAGAGCTCAATTCTTCATTTGTAAAACACACCTCAAAGTTGTACTTTGTCAAGAAGTAGTGGATTGATCATCGGCGCCCGAGGACGTAGGTAATTCTATAGTGAACCTCGTAAATTTCTTGTCTTGTTATTTTTATTGCTTTATTATTAGTTTCCACATTGCTTTAATTTCTTTTATATTCAATAACAATAGTTGTAGTATTGGTGTTTGGCACAAGTGGGGTGCCCGGCACAACATTATCATGTTAGGTTCTTTAAATGTTAGTGTTTCAAATCTAAAGATAAACAATCATAAATACGTGTTATATAGATCTTGTGGAACACAAAGAAAGAGGACGAAGCAAGAATGGGTGAATAAAAAGAGAAAATCCAAATGAAATTCTCACAAATGTAGGTAGATTTAGGGGTGAGCATAATTCGAGGAAACCCGAATTAATCGAATTAACCGACCAATTTCTATTGGTTCGGTTCGGTTAAAAAATAGATCGGTTCGGTTCGGTTGTGGATGTACCAAATTTCGGTTAATCGGTTATCGGTTCGGTTAAGAGAAATTTTAATTTGATTAACCGAATTACCCGAAATAATAATAAATTAAAATTTAAATATAAACGAATAATATATATATATATATACGCGGAATGGGGGAAAGGAAGAGGTGGTTTTATTAACTGTGTCTTTGTGCCTACATTGTTCTTGCCTCCAGAAATTCGTTGTCCAAAGGCTGGCCTGCAAAATAAATGCACCACATATCCATGCCCTGGTGGTGGAACAATGCCACCTGAATGGAAAATCTAGAAATAATCTCTAGCTAGTTAATTGATAGGATATTGGGATCTGATGCAAGAAGGAACTTATTCTTTGTGATGAATGTTCCAATAACATAGCTAGATCATTTCCCACAAATGAAAGCCATGACATGATGAGCTCATGTCCATTGCTCTCTTAGAATTATGGAATTGAGTTGTAGTAACTCCACTGGAAGTCACCAAGGGAATGCATTCAGTTTCTATGACTGCATATCATCTGGACAATAGGATTTATAAATTCCACTTTTATAAATTAATAGTAAAATATTATTTTTTATTAATAAAATTAATAGATGCAAAATATTTTTTTAATAAAATTAATAAATGAGTTGCAGGTAAAAACGTTATAATTATAATCTATTTTTAATAATTAATTTAAAATAAATTCGGTTAACTGAATTACCCGAAAAGGTAATTCGGTCGGGTGAGATTCGGTTAACATTCCTTATTCGGTCGGTTCGGTTAATAAAAAACATTAACCAAAAATTTTGGTTAATTCGGTTAATTAACCGAATTTGACCGAACCGACCGTTTGCTCATCCCTAGGTAGATTACATAAAAGAAGGAAGAGAGGGGGAAAGACAATTCGGAAAGTATGCCCTAGTGTCTTAGAAGACATCCTATTAACCAAAATTTGAATTTCCTTATTGAAGATCTTTGATTCGAAATATGTGGAAAGAAATATAAGATATGATAATACTACCTCTTTTTGTATAATTCAAACACAGTTTGGACTTCCAACTTAACCTTAAAAAAAAAAAAGAGGTACTCCCCAATCTCTTTCCCTTGCATTATTCCTTTTTGAAAATATTAGAATAATTTAAGACATGCCTGATTGAGACAAATTATGGAATTGAACAACAAAGCTCCAAGGACAATGTTCTCCTTTTTATACTAGTTTATAGATTTTATACATGCTTTGCTATTTTTTAAATAAAATTCTAAAAATCATTTGTTAAATATAAAACGAAATGAATGAGATCAAGAATGCCATGAATGCATTGTTATGGATGATTTTTTTTGGGCAAAAAATATTGACAAGGTTTGGTAAAAAGATACTAGCATCCTGTGGGATTTAAAAAATTTTAAATATCTCATTAAGGTTTTAAGATTTTCAGAAATTTTTTTAAAGGTTTGCTAAAAAAAACATAAACATCTTCTTGTATTTTACAAAAAATACAAATCTTTTGAGGGAAAGTTTGTATCTTTTTATCTGAGGAGAGATTTATGATATTTTTAAAATCCTATTTGAGATTAATGAAATTTTTGAAATTTTAAGAAAGGTTAGAAGCGAAGGTAATGGTCCTTTATTTATTTATTTTATATAACTAATTGATAGATTTTTCTTGTGCTTTGTTATTTTATAAAATCCTAGAATTACGGCTGGTATTAAAAATTAATTAATTATTTTCACACGAGGGTCAAAAATCTCTTGCAGC